>NC_061111.1:64913455-65025667 GCF_002878395.1 Capsicum annuum
CCTCCTGCCAACCAATCGATCAAGCATCTGGTCCATGAAAGGCATGGGGAAATGATCTTTCAGCGTCCAAGAGTTCAACTTATGGTAGTCCATGCAAACTCTCCACCCGGTCACTGGCCTGAGTGGAATCAACTCATTCTTCTCATTAGCAACCACTATCATACCACCTTTCTTGGGCACATATTGAATTGGGCTCACCCACTTGCTGTCAGAAATAGGGTAAAATACTCCTGCATCCAACCACTTAATTATCTCCTTTTTAACCACTTTTTGCATTGATGGGTTAAGACGACGCTAATGCTCAATGGTAGGAGTACAATCTTCTTCTAGTTGGGCTTTGTGCATACAGATTCCAGAAGGAATACCAATAATGTCTATGATAGTCCATCTGATTGCTCTCTTGTGATTTTAAAGTACTGAAATAAGTCCAGTTACCTGTCGTTCTTCTAAATTGGCTGCAATAATAACAGTTAGCGTGTTCCCTTTTCCAATAAATATATATCGAAAGTGACCAGACAGCTCCTTCAATTCCAACATCGTAGGTTCTTCAATGGATGGCTTAGATGGTGGTGTTGGTTGATTATCCAGATCAAGGTCAAGCTTTTTAGGAGCATAAGAATACGAGCCCAGGTTGGTCTGGGCACAAAATGTCTCTTCATACTCTTCAATACCTTCGCTTTCATAGTTCATCACAATTGCTACTAAGGGCTCGATAATAAGCTGTTTAGTTCTTAGCACATCCTGTTTGTCCTCAAAGTACATATCAACTACTGAGAACACACTCATTTCCTCATGTTTTTTCATTAATTTGCCCATATTAAACTGTAACTCTTCATTGTTCACCCTGATTAAGAGCTCATTCACTCTCAAATCGATCAATACTCCTTCTATTATGAGGAAAGGTCGACCCAGGATTATGGGAACCTCAAAGTCCACCTCATAGTCCAAAATGACGAAGTCTATAGTGAATATGAAATTGGAGACCTTGACCAGCACATCATACAAAATGCCAACAGGTCGCTTTACTGATCTGTCGGCCATTACCAGCCTCATATTGGTCGGTGTGGGATTTCCCAGAACCAACTTTTTATAGATAGTCAATGGCATCAGGTTAACACTTGCTCCTAGATCATACAGTGCTTTGGTTAATCCCATAGCTCCAATTGTGCAGGGAATAGTGACTGCACCTAGATCCGACTTCTTTTGCATCAAGGTCCCTGTGGAAATAGCACTACAATGGTGGAGGTCTTATTACATTTCGCAACTCACTGCTCATTTCTTGGTCAGAAGATCTTTCATAAATTTTTCATACCCTGGAATTCGCTCAAGGGCCTCAATCAAAGGCATATTTATAGTCAATTGCTTGAGCATTTCCAGGAACTTGCTGAACTTTGCATCATCCACCTTCTTTCTCAGCCATTGAGAAAAGGGAGGTGGTGGCCATGGTATGGGTTTCAACACCACTTCCTTCTCTTTGTCCATGTCTGATAAGTCAATTGAACTATTCGGTTTCTCCAACTCCCCTGGATGTTGTTTTGCTGGTTCATCTGTAATTTCCTTAATATTCCCAGATTTGTCGATAGCAGGGCCAGATAAAATCTTACCACTCCTAGTGGTGATTGCTTGACATGAATTGTCAGTCTTCTGATCTTGAGTTGCTTGAACAAGTGAAGTACCACTTATTCCCTGGTTTAGTGCTGAGGATAGTTGACTCATCTGTTTCTCTAACTACTGGATAGAAGTTAAATATGAACTAACCAACTAATACATAGTGGAAAATTCACTCATCATACTGGCTATGCCTGCATTAGTATCCTCTACTCCCTTTAATAGTTCTTTCATCATATCTTCCATCGAACACTTTCTCGAACTAGTTGTAACAACTTCTTGATGTCCTGCATGAACATACAATCCATTTCTGCCATTGATGCATCTCCCTTTTTCTTGCTCTCTGTCTTTATGATTAGAATTATCATTCCCATTCCTACCTTTATTCCCTTGTCTATTTCCTCAGAAACCCACCTGATTAGTAAAATAGTTAACTTCTTCTTCAGCCTCCATATCATCACGGTCCCAAGTCATTGCAGCTTTCACCTGTTCCGCCCTTTTTTACATTAAGTGCTTAGTGAGAAGGTCCATTTGAGTCTTTAGATGGGCTATGTCTTGATCATTTTCCGCATTCCTTTTTCATTGTTCCTTCTTCATTCCAACTGGTACAGTTAGACTTGTCACCATAGAATCACTGGTGTACCAAGCCCTACTTAATTTGGTCATCCTATTCAGCATATTAGCAACATCTTGAAATTAAAGAGTAACAAATGATCCTCCAGCAGTGTTGTCTACCATTGGCCTTGACACGGAGTTAAAAGATCTGTACAGAGTCTCCATCAGATGTATGTCCGTCATGTTATGATTTGGACATTATGCCAGCTTCTTCTTGAACCTCTTCCAAGTTTCATGCAAAGCTTCATTTGGGAGTTTCCTAAAATTGTTGATCTCATCCCTCAACTGTATCCTCCTGGACGGCGGAAAGAACCTTTCTAGGAAAGCTCCTCTAAACTGTCTCCAGTTAGTTATAGAATCAGGCATCAACTCATTTAGCCACAATGTTGCCTCGCCAGACAGAGACAATGGGAACAACCTCAATCAGATAGCATTCTGGCTCACCCTCGGGTTATCAAAGGATTTGCAAATGGTGACAAAATTCACCAGATACAGATTGGGGTCATCTTCAGGAATGCCTCCAAACAACCCTTTAATATTTAAAAGTTAGATCATTGTGCTTGTAATATTGAACTTTGCTCCTGGTGCCAATGGTGGTAGAATGATCGCGCCCGTTGCACCTTCTCTATCCACATCATCATGTTTTTCAGCCTCATACCACAGTGGTTGTTCTGCCATTCTACTTATGTGATGGAGTTCCGGATTGGGTATTTCTTAGTGCAACCCAAAGTAAATATCTTGTAAATAAACAAAAACAATGACCGAGCGTAAATCAAGGAAATTTAACTATCAGCAAGTTTTCGAACACAAAATTTTCAGTCTACAACCGTATTCCCCGGCAACGGCACCATTTTTGATAACGCTCAAATTAAACTCTTGAATATGTGTAAGTGATCATTGTCAATATAAAACCCAAATAGGTTAGGGTAGAATCCCACAGGGAATAGGATGTGAATGTCAATTTATTTACAAAATACTTTATTGGTAGTTTATTGTTTCTGATAGAAGGGGGTTTAAAGTTCACAATGAATCAATCTTCACTTTCTAAATTATAGTGTTGTTATCAATATAAATAGGAAACCAGAGTTATGATCACCAAAGGTTTCGGGTATTGACAGATACTAGGTAATGCGAGAGACCCTCGGAATAAGTAGAACAAAAGAATATCCCTAACTATGATACTATTCGACTTATCTCTCGACCTCACCAGAAAATTTATTATCTAATTTTCTCGAACATAAATAATTTATCTATATCCAAAAAGATGTTATCTCAGGTAGATTAATCTTGTTACGACATTAATCATTAAACAAAAGGTTGGTAGCTTCCGAGTCTCTGTTGATAATTCCCGTCCTCTAGTCTATTTCTCTGTTAGAAGAAAATAAACCTAAGGCATAATCTAATGTTTGAAACCACTGGATTTCAATCAAAACCATAGAATTTCAAGATATTCTACTACTCCTTGAATCCGTTAAACACCTAGCATCATATCAAACCCTAACCCTTGGATCCCATAACCCCGACTAATGGAATTAGCCGCTCTTGATTTGATGAAAGAAATCACAAGTTGAATTCATGATTATAATAATCAACTTACTTATATATGGAAAACAACAATCAATTTCTTCAATTAAATCCCAAGTTAAAAACCCAAGAACAGTTGATAAGAAAGAAAACTAACGATAATTGTCGAAAGAGAACAATGTACCTGTTTCTCTCTCCAAAGTTCTTGTTCTGATTAATGAAAACTTTATCATTTAAAACCCTTAAAATTTCTACTTATACTAAAGCCTAATTAAAATAATAAAATAACAAAATCATAGCTGGGCTCGGATTTAGGTGACGGCGTATTGGTGTTGATCGTCAGGCTTCTGACGGCATCTCAGATATGTCATCAGAAGTCGTGTCTTCTTAACCTGTTCTACCTTACTCTGATGATGTACTCCAGTGGTTTACTAGAGGAGTGATGGCATGTAACAAATGTCGTCAGACCTTCAGCTTATTTCACCATGTTCTGTCCCACTTGACGGCATCTTCTGACGGCTTACTACACTTATGACGACATATTGAGAATGTCGTCAATTTCATCCAGCAACTCTTCTTCACTGTTCTTCCTGGAGCCTTTTTCTGGTAGCTTACCACATCTCTGACAGCTTGCAAGAAATGCCGTCAGACTCATATCGGCTCACTTGTACCAGATTTTACTTATTTTGTTCATCTTTCCTATGTTTTCCTCCCATCCTTGATACAACTACAATATCACAAGAAAATGATCAAAAAAAACCAAAAGTTGCTTAAGACATTGTAATTATTTAGATTTAAAAGCCTCAAATGTGTTAGTATCTGCTCACACATCAGTTATCACCTTATATTGGTATGTGTGTCTCATTCTTTTAGTCATTCAAGATCGTATAAATCTAGGTCTAGACACCTCTAAATGTCAAACCTGAGTTTCTTTCTTTAATAATCCTCAAATCCATATTATCATAGAAACTCACATCTGGCTTTACAAAATAAGTCATTATCTTATGGTGGAACTTTTCTCTTTACGTTCCTCAATGTAAGAGGAGATTGCTCGTGTGAGAGAGCCAATATCGCGACTTGTTCGACACACTGTATTAATAAAGTACATTTTTCCTTGCATATAAGATTGAACATAAATTCAAGATTCTTATATTGATAATAATTATAATCAAGTCATCCATAATACATGAACATAAGCATATCCTACGTAATCCTAGAGCCATAACTTATTTCTCAAACAAGTCTCTAGATATTACCTTAGTAAAGGGATCAACTATCATTTCTTGTGTAGGAATGTATTGTAAATTTATTTATCCACTTGCTACTATGTCTCTTATAAAGTTATACTTAATATCAATGTGTTTGATCTTGCTGTGATATTTAAGATCCTTCGTCTATGAGATCGCCGCTTGACTGTCACTATATAAAATCATGGGACCCTTAGAATTCTTTGTGATATTCAAATTCTTAAAGAATCTCTTTAACCAAACAACTTCTTGTACTGCAGATGCACAAGCCATAAATTCTGATTCCATAGTTGACAGTGTTGTGCAAGTTTGTTTCGTGCTCTTCCATAAAATTGCACCACCATTTAACAAGAAGGCGTAACCGGAAGTTAAATTTCTATCATATCGATCACCAGCCTAATCAGCATCTGTATAACCTCTTATGGATAAATCTAATCCACTATAGCATAGTGAATAATCAGCAGTACTCTTTAGGTATCAAAAAATTCTCTTTACTACTTTCCATTGATCTCTTCCAGGATTGGATTGATACCTGCTAACCAGACCTACGGCATAACAAATAATTCGGTGAGTACACATTATAACGTACATCAAACTCCAAACTGTACTGGAATATGGTACACGAGACATGTCTTCTTTATCTTTTTTTTAGTCTTTCGACTCATATCAAGGCTTAAAGTTTCACCTCTTGCTATAGGAGTATCCATGGATTTGCAACTATTCATTCGAAAACATTTCAAAATTTTCATTATGTTTGTTTCTTGAGATAGACTCAAAATTTTCTTTGAACGGTCTCTTTGGATTTTAACACCCAATATATAGTCCGCTTTACCCATATCTTTCATGTCAAATGACTTTAAAAGTCATGATTTAACAGCTTTTACATACGCTAAATTATTTCCAGCTAATAAAATGTTATCTATGTAAAGCGAAAGAATCACACACTTTTCATTGGACTTTTTTACATAGATATAATGGTCTTCATCGATCATGGTGAAATCAAATGAAATCACTTCCTTATGAAATCTTAGGTACCACTACCTTGAAGATTGCTTAAGGCCATATATTGATCTGTTTAATTTAGAAACCTTCTTTTCTTGGCCTTTAATAATAAATCCTATAGGTTGTTCCATGTAGATTTCCTCTTATAGCTATCTATTGAGAAAAGAAGTCTTCATGTCCATTTGGTGTAATTCTAAATCTAAACGTGCAACTATAGCCAGAAGCAATCGAATTGAGGTATATTTTTCAACTGGTGAAAAAGTTTCGTCATAATCTATTCTAGCTTCTTGAGTAAAACCTTTTTCCACCCATTGTGCTTTGTGCTTTCTATTGATCTATCTGATTTGCATTTAACTTTCAGAATCCACTTTTTCCCAATATCTTTACGCCTAGAAGGAAGATCAACTAGATCACAGAATTTATTGGTTTTCATTGACTCTAATTCTTCTTTCATTGCTTTTATACATTCATCTTTTTCAGGACTCGATAAAGCCTCAGTCACAGAATTAGGTTTATCCAATTCTATTAGAGATACTAGAAAGAGATAATACTCAATCTCATAAGATCATTTAGCCACACCTTTTCTGGTACTCTTACGCAATTGAAGTTCAGATTCCTCAATAGGATTTTAGGATTTAAAACTCCCACTTGGAACAAGAATCATTTCTTCTTCAATAGAATTACCAAGCATGTCTGTGACATTATTTGATCATCTGAATTCAACATTTTGTAACGAGGCTCATTTTCCTTTATTTCATTCCTTTTTGAAAAATCATTTTCCACAAATGTGACATCTCATGATTCAATTTGTGTAGTACTTCCATCTTTCAATTCACCAATGAACACATAACCTTTGGAGTGTTCAGAGTATCTTATAAAGATACACTTCTTTCCTTTTGGACTTAGTTTTCCAAACTTATCAAAATAAACTTTAATAATTGCAGCACAACCCGAAGGTCTTAGATCATTAAAGTTTGGTTTATTACCAGTCCATAGGTTATAAGGAGTAGAAGATACTATTTTAGAAGGAACTTTATTCAATATGTAGCCCGCAGTTAATAACGCATCTCCCCAGAAAGAGATTGGTAAATTTTCCTGTGCTATCATAGACCTTGTCATATCCAACAATGTTCTATTCCTCCTTTCGACTACACCATTTTGTTGAGGTGTATAAGGAGTAGCCAATTATCTGATAATGCATTTTTCAAAACACAGTTCTTCAAACTTTTTTGACAGATATTGACGTCCTCTATCGGTTCTTAGTCCCTTTATACTTTTGTTTAATTGATTCTCAACTTCATTCATATATCTTTTGAAGCATTCAAGTGCTTCTGATTTATGAGATATCAAATAGACATAACCAAAATGCGTGAAATCATCAATGAATGTAATGAAATATGAGTTACCATTCCTTTTCCTCACATTCGTTGGACTACAGATATCAGAATGGATTAATTGCAATGGGAATTTGGCTCTTTTAGCCTTCCCAAATGGTTTACATATAATCTTTCCAGCAAGACAATTTTCACAAATTGGCATTTCAATTTTGGAGAAGAACCTAGATGTCCTGTTTCTTTGCTAATATATTTATTTGGTCCTGCCCTATATAACCCAATCTAGCATGCCATGTAATTATATCAACATTATTATTACTAGAATAACATGACGTTACACAACGATCAACATAATAGTCATAAGTTGAAGGATTACAATCTAAAACAATAAAGCGGTCATAGCGATGTCCAAAACCATAAAAAAACATTGTGTTGAGTAATTCTTACATAACTACTACTAAAGAACAAATGAAAACCAACATCTAAGAGAACAGACATAGACACTAAGTTTCATCAAATTTTTGGAGCATATAGGATGTCATGCAACATTAAAGATCGGCCTTCACGCAATTCTACTTTGCAAGTTACAATCCCTTTGACTTCAATTCTTGCATTATTTTCTACATAGATCCACCTTGATCTAGGTGAAACTCGATGGAACTCCACAAATGCTTCTCGATCTTGACTCACATGGTCGGTAGCTCCTGAGTCTTCAATCCACATAGGATAAGATTTAGTTAATAAAACAGTACTAGAAACATATGTAGCACTTAGATATGCATTTAGAACTTAGATATGCATTTAGAAATGCTACCTTTTTACCTTTAGGACATTCACGAGCAAAATGCCCTAGATTTTCGCAATTGTAGCACTTCATCTTTCTCTTGTCTTTCTTCTTGAAAAACTTTTTCTTCTTATTGAACTTTAGCTTGTTTTTTTCTCAGAGGGTCCTTCTTCGGTCTCTTTACCCTTCCCGTTCTTTTTCCACTTCTTCTTACGCTTGAATTCTGAAGAGTCCTTACCCCTTGATTCAGCCATAAAGGCATTAGAAGCAGCTTTAGCAACACCAAGCCATTTATCTTCATGTTCAACGTGGTGTACAACATCAGAAAAACTTTTGATGTTGTTATTGTGGGTTAAGTTAACCTTCAGGTGTTCCTAACTATTGGGAAGATATCGGATTACTGCCTGAACCTATACTCATCCGAGAGAACATGACCATCACTTATTAGTTGAGCTATCATATTTGACATCACCCTAAGATGTTTTTTGATATTTTGATCATAACGCTTCTTGTAAGTGTCAAACTTGATAGTCAGCTATCTCAGAAGGGTAATAGAAGTACCGCTATATGTTCCTCACAAGTGTGTCCAGATGGTATTGGTAGTAGGAAATTTCTCACACTCATGTATGAGGTCATCAACCACAGAACTTACTATGATTCCACGTGCAATGGAATCAGCCTTTTTCCAAGCTTTATAAGCTTCAAGGTCACTCCTGTGTTGTGCAGTATTGTCCTCTTCTGGTAGACTTAAGACATGGTTAATACATTCGAGAGCATTTTTCTCTTCTAGTACATACCATATCTTACAACTCCAAATGTTGTAGTTTTCTCCATTAAGTTTTTTTCTTTGTTCAAGTCAACAATTATGCTTTTAGATGTCATGTCTGTTATTAAAAGACAATTACGCAAGTATATTATAAATTATGCATTCAAATTATACATTCAAGTAAATCATTTCACATAAAGATTTTATGTTTAGTGTAAAATCTAAAGGATACTTAAGAATCCAATCATCATATACTAACTAAACATTTAACCAAAATTAGAAATTAATTTCTTAATGTGCATTAGAATGATAGATTTCAATTAAGTCATTTAAAACTCAAACAAATGAATGAAATTCATATAAAAGTATATAAACAACTTAATATAAATATAAAGTTTATAATTAACTTCATGTTACAAGTCAATCTAAAAATAAAAGTCATTCCACAAATATTCAAGACGACTTATGTACACCCAAAAAGACTTGCTAGGCCAAATCTCATGGTAAAGATCAATTAATCTCTCGTCCTAAGGGTCATGGAGAGAATTTACTAAAATATCTAATGCTTCCCAATCTGAGATTTCTATATAGTTTTCTAGTTCTATACGTTTCATCTCAAACAGATGTATAAAACTAGCAACAGTAATGTTAGGCGACATCTTCAAAGACTTGAATTCTTTCAGCTTCTTCTCTGTTTTCCTTCGTATATCCCTTTCATTTCGTAATAGATTTTGTGTCATCCTGGAGACACTATTTCGTATGATCTCTCGACCTTGAAAACATGCCCTTCGACGACGTGCTCTTCTACCTTGTCTCTTTGCTCGACATCCAGAACTCCCACTTGGAGTAATTTGAGTTTGTTCCCATTCAGCCATTTCTTATATAAGAACTAAGAAACAGTAAGAATGAATTTACCACTCAATGTGACACTTATGTCACAATTTATCGTAGAAGATAAAATCTGTTATAGAAAATTTTCGAACTAATTACGACAAAGAAAGAAAAATATCAAGTCTAATTTATATCTTTATTAATAAATTAAATCAAAGGCATAAATCTTTATTTATATAATTATTTATACATGATGCCCCAAAGAAAAAAAATCTTAATAATTATTAAAAATAAGTAAGTGTTAAGGTCATTACTTTATAACCCTTTTCATCATTTTTTTATATTATTTATGTCTGTACTACAGAGTAGTACCTGTACTACACATTTATTAGTACACCATAACAATAAAGAAAATTAACAAAATTTTTGTGTGTGTTTTGTTAGAACAAACAGAAAATAAAATCCCATATTTATTTTAGTACACCACATAACAAAACAAATTAAAACAACAAAGATCATCTTCTCTGAGAGGTTACTCCGGCGATTTTTAGAATTAAAAAAATAACACCATGCTTATATGGGTTTCAAATTTAGAGTTGACTACAACTCTTGGCAGGACTCAATCAGTGGTGTGTCCGGTCAGAGTTTAAGTGGTGGCGCGTCTGACTAGAGCAGCGATGGTGTGTCTGGTCGTTGACCAAAATTACATGTATGTGCTAATTTGTTTAACAAATTTTCTAATATGTGAGTTCTGACTCGATTTGCATTTCTAAACTTAGAATTGAGATTTTACATGTGAAATTAGAGCAATATAAACATGACTTTGAAACCATTGATGGTAATTTCAAAGGAAAAATAATAATTGTGTACCTTAGAATTCGCAGCGGATCTTGATTTTACTTCCCAAAAAGGATCTGTCCCAAGTCTATTTGAATCTCTTGGAAACAAAGATTTGATTTTACAAACTAAATGCTCTTAATTTCTTGGTGTTATTGTTATAATATACTGAATTTTTTTATATCTGATCTTGTTTTCTCGTCATCTCATTGTTTTCTGAAGAAGAAGGATTCTTATAAGGGATTTGGGCGGGTGAACAGTTTTTGTAGTAACTGTTCCCAGCGTTTTTATTTAATTTAACAGGTTATTTCCTTATCTTCTTTTATTCAGATATTCAAAAATACGTGATGAGTCGGGTCATTTCGGGTCAGATCAGGTCGTGTCAGTCCACATGGTTGACCCATACCCGTAATCCAACAGGATCCATTGGGTAAGATTTGATGATGGGTTTTGCTTAAAATGAAAAAAATTGGGTGCAACTAAAACTGTGCAAAAAGATTAATCTTTTTTGTTGAACATGTGGTGTGAAGCTTTATTTTTTTTTATGGGAAAGGGTTTCCTTAAGCATATAAAGACAAAAGATAATATAGAGAGGATTGCCACAGATTTGTTTTCAGGAGAAAATCATATATAAAATTTAGGAAGTGTAAAAAGAGGAAAAGTGTTTACTAGTATAGGCTTCTTTGTTTATTTCAATATGTATAACTATCCAACGAATATTGGCAATATATACAAGGTAATTGTACCCTAGGTATTTGTGTATTTCAAAAAGGAAATGTAAATGATAAAAGACACAAAACAAATAAATTACAAACAAAATTGTTGACTCCAAGGTCATGTATCGTATCTATTGTACATATAATAACATGAATATGTCTACCATACGTATCTATTATATGTGATTTGACTCTAAAATTATACATTTATGTTACGTTCAATATCAAATATCACAACACACAAACTCGCTTAAAATTCTAGATCCACTTTTTTTTCCAGATTTCCTCTAGTGTTTTTAAATAAAAAAAAAACATGTATACAAGGAAGAACTTATACATCTATCAGAGAATTTTAAATAGTTCAAATCAACAATACACATAAAGTAGCATAATCTAGTTTAGATATATATAATTTGTGTCTAAAAACTTGTGTCTGACAAAGATCACAAAAAATTGAAAATTTTCTGACTCTTTTTTTTTCTCTATTGCAACTTTGTTGAAAAAATAGCATATACACATGAGAGAAGTCATAAATTAATCCAAGAATTTTAAAAGTTCAAAGGAATAATATTTGTCTCTAGAAAAAGGTTGTTAGAGAAAGACATCACAAAAAAATAAACACTGAAATTAGGACTGAACTGAACTAAATTGAACACAAAAACTGACCTAGAACTCTAAAAATTTTCTGACTCTTTTATGTTCTCTGTTGTTGCAGGTTTCCTGAGTTTGTGTGTGAGTATATATTGAGGGGTGTTTGTTACAAGTGTTTCACTAGAATTTGCAATAGTTGCAGGTGAAAGCCCAACAAATAAAATAGTTGAAGCTTCTTTCGTCTTTTTACATGGTACAAAGATTTTTTTGTGTATTATTGCTAATTATTTATCAAAACATATCTCGGTTAGTATTTGATCGTATGTTGTGCACACTCTCTTTTTTATTTAAAAATTGTGTCAAATGGTACTCCACGTGGATAAGTAATGAAAATAATTGGAATATTTTACAAACAAATAAAGAGATAATGTTCAAATTAAAACACTCACTCTTTTGCGGGCTTCCTACCTGGACTATCAAATGTCTGCATTTCCTATGTGAATCTTCATCAACTACTTACCAAAACACGACTCAAAAATTAATGGGTTAGCTACCACGTGGACAAAAGTTATGAGCAAGTTAAGTTTTCAAATGACTTTTGACATTTGTGTTCAGTGTGTCTAGGTGTATTTGATAAATAGTTGGTGATGCTTAGGTTGAAAACTCAAACACCTGAATAGCTCAAATAGAAAATTCATTAAAAAGTACTCTAGGTATGTTTTCAACCATTATTTCTAAGAAGATATCTATGGCATATCATATCTATATAATAGACAATCTAGTGTGCAAAGCATCATAATTCTTGTGTTCGTGCAGGATTCGAAAAAGATCCTGACTTCTTTTTGAAACTCTCCCTTGGAGCTCCTCCCTTTGTACTCCTTTGGCTACTCAAACCCACCACCTAAGGATTTGAGGTGAAGGGTTCTGGCTGCTTTACTCAATCTTCCCTTGTCAAGACCCCCGTCTTAAATGGGGGTACAATAGTCTTCCTATTGTGATGGAAGCATAAATATTTGCTAATTCCACAACTTTTGCATCGATAATTTATAAGTCACATGAAAATAACTGTATTGTGCTTCAAGGCTCCAACCCCATAAGTATAGAAGAAGGAAATTATAGTTTTTCTTGAACGCTTTTCAAAGAAAGTTGTTGCAAAAGGTAACCCTATGGAAAATTTCATCAAATGAAAGACTAGATTTTTTGTTATTTAAATAATTTCCTTAAAAATAGTCAATACTATGGCTGTAATTGTGAATTTAAAAAGATTGAATAAAAACAATAAAAATAATGAATTTGACTCAAAAAATTGAAAAAAAAGTAATAAACTAATAAAAAGACGAAAACATCAACTATATGCAAGAAAAGATAAGGAGATGCATCTGCCCCATATATATTTGATACATTCTCCTACAATGAAACTAATAACCCCTATTCACCTGTAGAGATACAGATAACACACATTAACTGTAATGATATTTCATAACTAATTCATTTTTGACAACTTTTCGTAAACTAAAAAAAATCCTACTCTGCTTTTGTTGTCCAAGAGGTTGTATTTCAATCTAAGGCCAAGTGACCCTTTATAATTTTTTGTAGGAATATATATATCACAAAAGAAGGCACATAAAATTATGTATAATCCATATCAAACAGCGCATAAGTCCACCAATGACTAACTTAAATTGTATTTTGATATCTTGGACTGTCTGCCTATGAATAACTGAACAAAATCAATCCATGTAAGAGCTCCATCAGTTTGGCCCTTTAATTAGGTGCTAGTGCTACCTTTAGTTTAGTTGAAATGGATGAACGTGTTCTCACCATCTGTTAAAAGAAAAATAGGAACTTGGAAAAATTAAATTCTTATGGGAGTAAATATTGCACGATAAAGGTATGACTTCCCTCATTAGATTTTGGTTGTAAATACTTCATCATTGATCAAATTAAGCCGAATTGTACTGACACTATAGTTTCTTTTTAGGAAGATAATGATTATATAGATAAGCATTAAGTTTGATAAATTTGGTTACAAAATCTAAATTGCAACTTCTGTTTAGTAAATTATTAATGTTGATTCCTTTTTTATTTGTCCACATATACGATAAGAATGACAGGTGAAATGGAAAGAAGTTATGAAACAAATGAAAGAACTACGCATTTGTTATTTTGTATTTTGACTTTATACCATTTAAAAAGTTTGAATAGTAAATGACTATCAAAATTCAAAAGATCTAAAGGCAAGACAAAAGATAAGTGATATTGCTTTTTGTGAAAAATATCAAAAGGGAATTTTTTTTAAATATAAATATCATAGATAGTTAAAAGAATCAAGAAGGTTATAGTGTGGTATCATTGATATTTGTAGTTTGGAAAATTCTACATAATGTAGAGTATTAATGTAACACCTGGGATATCTAAACTACGATTCGAATCATATTTTAAATGTGTATAGATCCAAACCCGATGATTTTAAATGATAAATAAGTGATACGGCCTATTTCTTAGCATGGAAAGAGTTTTCAATATCAATTAAAGACCTAAGGAACTTCTAGTTTTAAGTTAAGTTGCAAACTTCTTTACAGACTGAGTTTTCATATAAAAATTTTACCAGGGCCATCTATTATCATAACTCCTTGAATATTAAGAGTTTTTCATATCATGACCCACCAAATTAAAGTTTGTTGAATCTTCTTTCGAACGTTGTTGACCTTTTGTCAATCTAATATCATAGTACAGTGATATGATCATTTTATCAGAGGGGTGTTTATCTGCCAATGATCGATGGATGAATTTGAAGACAAAGTTGATGGCTCGTCAACTCGATGACAAATCGTGAAGTTGGCCTTCAAGCCTAACTAGTAAGATCAAAATCTGGCCATAAGTTGACGATTTGGATGACGACTCATTAAGGGGTTGACGGTCCATTATCTCGACTGTGAGATGAGATTTTTTTGCAGTAACAAAGAGATTTTTTTAAGGGATAGTTTGGTATTTTTATTACCGTAGAACCTCATCCTTGGATTGAAATCATCAAATAAGGGTTAGTTCTTAGAAAAACATCAATAAGTTTGACCAAACATGTTTCCTTCTCTAAAACTCCAACTCTAAATTTCAAGCAAGTATCAAGCTCGGGGTTTTTAAATTCAATGATTCTCCTCAGATCTTTTCTCATGATATGTTGGATAACCACTTTTCAAAAAAAGTTATACTTAAATAGTTTTCTTATTATGTATGTATTTATACATATGAATTGCGAATTAGGGTTGAGAATGATTCCACGAAGGATGATACAATTTAAACTTTGTGATCCCTTTTCTATGATATTGTCTCTAATCTTCATTTGAACTTGGGATTTGAGATTGTTACTTAAATTGAGAAATCTTCATATTATGAATTTTAAAGTTAGAATATGTTAGCTTCAAGAAATCATGCTTTTGATAAATTATTTGGGAGATTCTAAACCTTATGGTGATAAAATGAGATTTACCCCCACTGCCCATATTTTTGCAAAAACGATAAACTTATAGTGACTCTTAAAAACCTTAATGGATTTTTCAAATGTACTTATTATAAGTCTTCAAAATGGTTGGGCTAATGAGTTAACGAGTATATAGAATTTTATGGGATGATATGTATGACTTGCAAGTCTTGATATGATTATACCAACTTAATGATTGCACCTATGAAAGGTTTATATTATGTCAAATGTTTAATGTTCATGAAAATATAATAAATGGGCTTAAAGAGAATTATACAGTCCACCGAGAAGGTGTATGTCTTTGTGACCTAATGGTTGAAACCTATGTTTTGATGACATAGGGATGGTTCACTCCTTAACAAGATGACCTTTTGATTTGCCTCTATGAGGATGATATGATGGACATGGTGATGTATATCTCAGTCCAAGTAGAAAATATGGATCAAGGCCCCGATACTTGGGTATAGACCAAACTCATATAGCTTGTGAGTTACATAATGTTGGTGCTACTTCCTAGTACAGAACTAAAAATAACAAATGTTATGTCTTATACATTAAGTTACTTTCCATAATTTTTTCTCATGACTTATGTTCAGTTATATGACTTGCTTTATGAAATATTTTTGTACCTTTCCTTGGGTCTATACTAGTATTCATTGTACTAGCCTTTTTCAGGAGCTACAATATTTCATGATGTAGAATCAACGGTATTTTCTCATAGTTCTGTGCTGTAATAGGATTCTTCAGGATAGCTTAAGCAAGTGGTGAGCCATCCATATTCCGGATGTTATATATTTTCCTTATTTTAGACTTTGATTGTCTATTTTATGGTGTCATCGGGGCTACATCCCAACTTAGATTTTTCATTACCAAGTTTGAGGCTTCATACATATATATAGTTGATGTCATAACATTTTATTTTAGATATGGATAAATTACTTTTATAGTTAAGTTGGATTTCTCCTTATTGGGTTTTTTCTGCAAATTTTAATATACTTCTCAAGATGATATACTAAAAGGTTCTCTCATGCCTTTATTAGTCCTGAATTCCCGTTATATCTAGGGCCTAGTATTGGATCACGACAAACTTTGTATCAGAACATAGTTCAAGTATCCTTAGGTGTTTGCCTAGTCTCTATGTCTAGTCGAGTAATTTTTATAAGTGTGCAGTGTGTCACACATATAAAGGGGAGGCTACAATACATATAGGAATATTTTTCTTTCTTTTATGTTTTATTTTGTGCTAAGAAGTCAAGTTTTATGAAATTCCTTCTAACTCTTAATTTTTCCCCATTTTAGATTGTGCCTCCAAAAAGAACTATTGGACAACGTACTTCAGCTTGAACCTCTGTTCCTATAGGGAAAAATGTTAATGGGTCCCATCCTACTCATGTGATGCAGACTTGTAATGGAATCACACTTCTGGCCTAATTGACCTACAGGGTTCCATCTGCCCTGGTTAGTCCTCCAAGGAACCTAGAATTAGCCCTACTCAAACTTAGCCCCCAGGTGATGCTATTAATGCTAAGCTCGGACAGGTTATTCAGATGCTTTTCCAGATTTTGTTATCTCACTCTCATTGGTTAATTAATGTTATTTCTACTCATGATTCTACAGACATTACCACGGTTTGTTAGTTCATTAAACTAAACCCTCTAGGTTTACTAGATCCAAAACTAAAGAGGATCCCTCGTATTTTATTGATGATAAGGAAATTTTTTTTTTTATGTATTCTAATGATATAGAAGGAGTTGAGTTGGTGGCTTATTATCTTAAAAGTATGTATTATCAGTGGTATGATTAGTGGGAGGAGATCAAGGGTGAGAATGTTAAACCTATTATTTGGCAGAATTTTTCAAAAAAAATCTTGATTATTTCTTTCCTCGGGAGTTTAGGAAAGTTAAAGATAAAGAGTTTCTGAATCTGAAGAAAGGGAATATGATTGTTAAAAAATATACTCTAAAATTTAACAGTTGTCTTTTTATGCTCTAAAATTGATGCAAAATATGAGGATCAAAATGAGGATGTTTGTATCTAGTGTTTCTCATCATGTGGTGCTGGATTGTAAAAGGGACAATGTTGAATAATAGCATGGATATATCTTGGTTATTGGTTTATGATTAGTAGTTAGAGGATAAGAAGAAGTTTGAGAAAGTTGAGGAGCGACACGGTAAGGAGGTTAAACCCACAGACCTGGAGGTAAGCCACCAGAATAGTAGTAAGAGTGGAAAAACTTTTTCAAAAAAATCTTGGGGAATGATTATTCATTTTCTATTTCACATACACCCATAAGCATGAGAAATCAATTATTATAGCTTAGTAATGGCCCCAATTTATAGGGTACTCAGTGTCAAGATAGTGTAGCTCTATCTCCGTACTATCCTTCTTTTCGCAGTTGTGAAAAGCTTTACCATGAAATTTTTCATATGGGTAAGAATGTATGTTATTATTGTTGAAAGCTTGGTCATATTCAATGTGAATGCCTCTCAGTAATGGGACCGTTTGGGGGAAGGAAAGCCTCACCTTCCATTTCTTTAACTCCAGCTGTAAAGGGTGCTACTTCTTGAACTCGCAGGGGTCACAACCATTTGTATGATTTATATACTTCCCAGGATTCTTCTGATACCTCGCCGAGTATTTTAACGGGTATGTTATAGGTTTTTACCATGATGTTTATGTGTTACTTGATCCTGACTCTGCCTTATCTTATGTCTCCCCTTATGAGGTTGTGAATTTTGGTTTTTGTCCAAAAAATATTCATGACCCTTCTCAGGTTCTACCCCCGTTGAGTTCATTATTGTGAGAAGGTTCTATAAAAATTATATTATGACTATCTTTGATTGAGATACTTTAGTGAATTTTGTAGAACTAGATATAGTAAATTTCAATGTCATTCTAGGAATGCGTTGGCTTCATTCTTGTTATGTTTCTATGGACCATAGAACTAAAAAAATTACCTTTTGTTTTCTTAATGAACTAGTCTTAGAATCGAAACTTAGCCCTATAGTTTCAAAAGACAAGTTCATCTCTTATCTCAAGGCCCATAAAACGATTTCCAAAAGGTATTCATATCATTTAGTTTGAGTCTAAGATTCCATGCCGAAAGTCCTCCACTCTATTTTGTATCTATAGAAAATGAAATTCCCAAGGCCTATCCAAAAGAACTTCCCAAAATTGCTCCTTATACGGAAATGGAGTTTGGATTAGTAATTTGCCCGACTCTAAAACAATTTCCATTCTACTTACTGAATGGCTTCTATGGAGTCATGAGAGTTAAAAGAACAGATGAAAGACCTCTTTAATAAAGGCTTCATTCATCCCCACGTCTCTTCTTGGGGTGCTCATATATAAGTTGTTCATGAAAAAGAAGGATCTCTCTGTGTATGCATAGATTATAGATAGTTGAATAAGCTCACAGTAAAAAACAAGTACCCTCTTCCCTGAATTAATGATTCTTTTTTACAAGATTTAGTATGCTAAATTGTTTTTCCAACACAGATCTTCATTCAAGTTGACATCGGTTGAAGGTTAGGGAAGCTGATATCCCCAAGACGACTTTCAGAACTTGATATGACCACTTTAAAATTTTGGTCGCGTTCTTTAGCTTAACCTGTGATCCTGAATCTTTTATGGATCTTTTGAGCATGGTGTTTTAGAATTCTTTGTGATAAATTTGTTACTATTTTAATTGATGGTATACGGATTTATTCCCTAAGTGAAGAGGAGAATGCTAATAATCTATGAATTTTGCTTCTAACACTCAAGTATCGGGAGTAGTTCTCAAATTCTCTAAGTGAAATTTTTGGCTCAGTTATGTGGCTTTGTTCTGTTAGATTTTTTCTGGTAAAAGTATTAATGAGGATCCTCAATACGTTGAGGCAGTGATGAAATGTCCCATTCCAATGACTCTAACTTATGTAAGGAGCTTGTTGGCTTTAGAAGGAGGTTCATGGAATGTTTTTCCTTTATAGTTTCCCAATTAACAAAGTCGATGTAGAAAAAGATAAAGTTTTAACAGCCTGATGCTTATGAGAGTAGTTTAGAGAAATTGAAAGGTCATTTTACTTTTGCTCCTAGTTGACCTTACTTGAGGTTACATAAGGATATTTGTTATACAATGATACATTTCGGGTGGGATTTGGGTATGTGCTTATGTGTTATGGAAAAGTTGTTGCATATGTTTCTAGGAAACTCAAGGATCATGACAAAAACTACTCATCCCATGATCTTGAGTTAGCGGTGGTGGTATTTGAACTTAATGTTTGGCAACACAATTTTTATAGGGTATAGGTTGAAATCTTCAATGATCACAAAAGTCTGCAATATGTTTTCACATAGTGAGAATTGAATCTCAAGCAAAGAAGATGGCTTAAACAATTGAAGGACTATGACATAAGCTTGCATTTATCACCTATGTAAGTCTAAATTAACTCCTCTTAATAGGTTGTCCATGGGAAGCCTTCACCACTCGGAGGAGTAATAGAGATGGTTGGAGAAGGATATTCATCCACTTGCTAATTGAAAAGTTCGATATCAAGATTTTTAAGATGGTAGACTCATTTTTCATGAAATAGCTACGTCATATTTGGTACCAAACATAAGGAAAAAAAGTTAATGATATACTTCTGCAAATTAAGGAGCAAGTTGAATAACGAAAGATTATGGATTTTTAAATAGTGTGTGATAGCATCTTGTGGTACCAGGGGAGGTTGTGTGTTTCTGATGTTGATATTTTATATGAGAGAATTTCTACTGAAGCCCATGTTTTAGGTTATAATGTGAGTCCCGACTCTACTAAAATGTACCAAGATTTAAGGGAAATATTTTTGTGGAATGAAATGAAAAGTGATATTACAAACTTTGTTGCTCAGTACTCAAGTCAGCAAGTTAAGGTTGATCACTTAAGGTGTTGTGGTATATCTCAAGATATAGCAATTATAGCGTGAAAATAATAGATGGTAAATATAAATTTTTTCATAGATCTACCATGTCCTCATAACCAGTGTGACTCGATTTGGGTCTTTATTGATAGAATGGCCAAGTTCACTCATTTTTTGCCTGTTAGAATGAAAAACTTTGCAGAGGAATATGCGATGTAGTATATCTAGGAGATTTTTAGATTGCATGGTGCACCAATATCGATTGCAACTAATAGAGTTATACAATTTATATTTTATTTTTGGAGATCTTTTTAGAAAGAATTGAGTACGTTGGTGGATCTTACTATTTAGACCCTAGAGGATATGTTAGAGATTGTATTATTAACTTTAAAGTTATTTGGTTGGGTCACTTGTCTCTTATTGTGTTTCCTTACAATAACAGTTACCACTCTATCATCAAATGGATCCATTCAAGGCCCTATATAATAAGAGATATCAGTATCCTTTTGGGTGGTTCGAGGTAGGTTAAACTAGATTGTTGGGACCTGATCTTGATCAAGCGATGGAGAAAGTTAAGATGATTCTAGAAAGGCTAAAGACTGACCAAAGTCGTTAAAATTCCTACTCTAATGTGAGACGAAGGGAATTGGAGTTCAAGTTTGATGTTAGTGTATTTTTGAAGGTCTCTCCTATGAAAAGTATTAAGAGGAACGGAGAAAAGTCAAACTCTCCCCTTGCTGTTACCAAATTGGGAAAAAAATTAGAAATGTTGCTTTTAAATTAGAGTTACTTTTGAGTTTGACATCGGTTTATCATGTGTTCCACATCTCCATTCTCAACAAGTGTGTCGACAATCATTCTCTTGTAGTTCATGTGGAGAACATTTCTATGAAAAATTCCTTATCTTTTATCCAGAGTATAGATTAGGTGAGCTCTAAGGTTGCGCACCATCGAAAAGCATTCAAAACAAAGGAAACAACCAATACATATGAACACTGATTGAAGATTATTCTATACTATGAATACTACATTGTTAATGTATCATAATTCCCATAACCCTAGTTATGGCATTTCGATACTCATTGTTGTATTAATATGTCATGACCCGAGTCGAGGTCCTGGCAGAGATGGGCATCTCGAACCAAAAAGTCCCGAGAAATCCCATAACATTCTATCATGAACATAATCCATACATACATCAAAATGTGGAAGATGTGATGCTGTTCAATGGAAACTTATAATCAAACTATGTCCAAAAGTTTTGACGACATAATACTTACATCTCGTCTACGAAGCCTCGACCAAATACTAACTGACTAGGCCGGGATAAAGTCCCTGACCAGACCATAAAATAGCTAAACTAATATAAGAGTGGATTGCCTTCTGAATCAAGGATGGCTCACCAACTATGAACTCTTGGAACAATCTACAGGTTTGCAGGACCATGGGACTAGCCCTCAAAACCTAAAATATAGAGGGTCAATACTCGAAAGTACTAGTACATAGAACAACTCAAAAATAACACATATCTAATGTAAAATAAGTGAGATCATTTTGTAACCAACTTATCATACTATGTTTAGAAATACACGAGAATAATCAATAAGTTTCAACACTTCTATAAATCACGATTCAACTCTTTGTCGTACTTCTGAGCTAGGTGGTACACCCTACAATTCTAAAATCCCACGGGATATATGTAATCCTCCCTTGGCTCAACGATCTAGCCCCCAACCTAAGTTTGATACAAGGATTGGAGTTTCTAATTCTGATACACCAAAGGGCATAGGACCAGCGTAGTATCCGTATCTTGGGACATAATAAAACCCATATCAAAAAACATGGTTTTGGGTAATAAGTTATCTGTGCTTGTGCCTTCTTTGGGTAACCACCAAACTCTCTTAGATCCCATTTTTAACCTTTTATAAACATGCATCTTACTGAAATCAAAATCTAAATATCTGAATAAAGTCTGTATTCTGATCTATTTTGAATCTGTCATGCCATTCATCTGTTTGCTATCTTTATACCAACACTTGCAAGTCATATATAAGCCAAAACATATCATTCCTTAGTCCTTTCAATCAAAACATGTTATTTGACCACCAAAAACATTTGAACACTTTAAGAGATTTCTTATTTCAAAACATATGAAACTCATGAAAAATACTCTCTTTTCAATACATTGACAAAGTGTGGTCATCTCTTTCATCAATCACATGCAAGAACTTTATTAGGAAACATGAGAATTTATAAAACAAGGAAAATCCCCTCTCAATTCGTTCATAAGACAATAACAATCCATAAACAATGGCAAAATATTTAAACTCAACTTTTAACCATCTATGTAAACAATCCATAACATTGTGAAGAGAATGGGTTTCATTAAAAGATAGGAAATTACATAAATTTTGCTTTCGTAAAACTTTTTATACTAATAACATCCATACATATTAACATAATTAATGTTTAGGAAAAAGCCCCATGGTTTAAACAAGATTTCATCATAAATCGGGGTTCCCAATGTATGCTCTCAAATGAATCTAAAATCTCATAATACATGTATACATATATATGTTAGATCTTGAAAAAAAACTTTAAAATTTATTCCCATAGAGTTTAGGATAGCCCTACGTACATTTTTTGATGAAAAGTAATTAGAATTTGCTTGAAATCTAGCATTGAACGAAACCTATTTTTTCTTGTTTTTGAGAATAGAGAGGATTGTAGATGGTTAAAACCGGTTAAGGATAAATAATAACACTTATTGGATGATTTAATTTGTGGGGTAGGATTTTAGGGTGAGAAAAAGACCAAAACACCCCTTGAGAAACCAACAAAAATGTTGGATTTTCCTCGGTTGATGACTAGGTTGATGAGATGTCAACTTGGTGACGTCCCGTCACCCTAGTCGCCAATTTTAGGTGGAATTTACTCCTTTATGGTTAAGGGTGATGACTAGCATTGATGCCTCATCACCTAGTTGACGGCTCATCAACTTAGTCGTCACTTAGTTGAAAACTCATCAACTTCGTCGTCACCTTTTGACAGTTAGATACTCCAAAGTAAAATGAACATAACTTTCTATACTGATATCGAATTAAGGTAAAACTAGTTGCCTTGGAAAAAGAACTAGAAGATCTTTCATTTAGTATATAGTAGGCTATGTAGTTCATTATATATAGGTGGATTGATCATTGTAAATGACCCAGGTTGAAGGATTCACTAAAGCTTAGTCGTTAGAAAAGTTCTCAACTCGTCTTGAGTTAGGAGATTTTTTTGCGACCTCAATTCACATTCAAGGGTATTACACCATTATAGAATTTATCATCATACATATACTAACAAGGAATCATTAGGTTTGGGTCTATAGAGTAGGAACGATGGTTTGAATTCTAGCCCGAAAATAGTAGGGGTTACATTATCTCCCCTTTGGAATCATTCGTCCTTGAATGATGGGTAGGAACTTGTTGAAACAATAGAAGTATGGAATAAAGGATGTAACTATCACAACCCGAGCTAAGGCCCTAACCGCAACGATCATCCCAAACCATGAAGACTCGAGCGGCCTTCTCTATCTGGCAATCATACATACCATTCATATACAATAAGGAAATATAGAAAAAGATAATAAAGACAGAAACATGGTCATGCACACCATTCATGATTCAACCAACTACAGCCTCTGACATGATTCAACCTTCTACCTAGCGGGACCCCTGGACTGTGCCTCAGATCCTAAAATATAAGGGGTCAATACAATTGTACTAGTACACAGAGCAATCCAAAATAACATACTTTTATCCAACATAAGTGAGAGCAATTCATAAAACATTTTACACACAATATATATAAAACTATATGGTCATACTTAAAAGGTTTTGAAACATTTCTTGCAACCATGACTCACTCTTTGTCTTAGTTTTGAGCTAGGTGGTACGCCCTACAAGTCTACGATCCCACGGGCTATATGGAGTCCGCCCTTCACTCGGCTGGCAAGGCCCCAACCCAAGTTTTCCATAAGGGTTTGAGGTTTTGATTTTGATATGTCATAGGGCACTAGGCCAGCG
Organism: Capsicum annuum; assembly: GCF_002878395.1. NCBI lineage: Eukaryota > Viridiplantae > Streptophyta > Magnoliopsida > Solanales > Solanaceae > Capsicum > Capsicum annuum. The sequence continues at coordinate 64,937,739 of NC_061111.1, forward strand.
TAGAATCCCTCTGTGGGGACATAAAAATCCATATCAGCAAAACACGGTTTCGAGAAATGAGTGTCTGATCTCGTGCCTTTTTTGGGTAACCACATAACTCTCTTTAGTCCCATTTTTAACCTTTTTCTAAACATGATCTTTCTGAATTTAAATTCTGAAAATCTGAATGAAATCTGATTTCTATTCTCCTTCTGAGTGTGTTATGGCATTATCTCTTTTGGTATTGTCATACCAAGACTTGCAAGTCATATCTTCTAAGACATAAAATATCATGTACAATTCTTTCTTTCAAAATAATTTTCAGACCACCAAAACATACAAATAGTACAAGAGAATTCATATTTCAAAACATATGTCAAACCATGCAAAGATTCTCATCTTTTCGACATTCAAACAAATGGTGGTCAATTTCTCAAAACAATCATGAAATTTCTTTGATTATCACATTTAGCATTTAAAACATGATACTGTTTCCCTCTTTAATTCTCAACCATCATAAAATTCATATAAGATAGTAAGGCTCTTGACTCATTCTTTAAATCATGCAATTTGAGAACCCATAACTTGTAAATCAAGTAGTACCACAATGAGAGAGGGGAAAATTCATTAATTCATGCTCTCAATTCATATTTCAAAACTCCAAACACATACATAAATATATACTAACAAAATAAAATTTAAGGAAATACCTCAAGACAAAAAGGATATTATTAAAAAGGGTTCACAAAGCATAATTGTTAATGTAAATCTGCAAACCGGTTTGTAATTTCATGGCTTCTTAATATTCAAATATCATTAAAACTATTTCACCATGCCCATGTAGTTTTGGGAAAACCCCACGTACCTTATATTGATTAGTTTGAAGATTGGAAACCTAATCTTGAAACATTTCTAGAGAATCTTGAATTGAAAGACTTGAATTTTTGATCTTTGGGGAGGAGCTAGGGTTATGTTTTTTTTTAGAGGATTTGAGATGTTTAATTGATGAAATAGGAGGAAAATATCACCCCTTGAGGGTTATCAGTCTTGGTCTAGGAGTTATAAGGTAAGAAAAGACTCAAAAGCCCTTAAAAATGCGGAACCAACATTTGAAAACTAGGGGTAAAGTAGAGCGTGCGTCGCACGCTAATCGCGCGACCTCAATACCTCTCTCAAAATGGCTATAACTTTTTGTTCTGGAATTGGATTGAGGCAAAATTTGTATCATTGGAAAGATAATTCAATTATCTATAATTCGGTAGGTCTTTAGTTGAAAAATTCCACATATATAAAAATTTGTACACGCTTACAGTTGACCCTTGTAGAATTGAATACCAAACTTTGGACGAATCAAAGATTCTTAGCTCAACTTTGCTCTAGGTTTCTTTGATTAATTTTCACTTAGAAGGTACTTCCCACACTAGGATAAATATAATGACACATGAATTAAAATATTAATCTGGGGATTAGATTTTACACACATAAGAATGACAGTTTGATTTTTAGTTCAAAAATATGGGGCATTACATTAGATCCCCCTTGGGATCATTCATCCCCGAATGATGGATAGGGACCTATTGAAACTTTATAAGTGTAGAATAAAGAGCGAAACCTAGCATTGAACACTTTTCCTCAACCGAATATGCAAATGCATAAAATGAGCTTCATGATAACCCCTAGTGAAACACATACACACGAAATGCGAGATGATAAGGATTGACATAGAGAGGACCTTGCACACGATTCATGATTATCATAACATAAGGCATGAGTAAATTTGGTGATAATAGGCCTGATTTACATTGGTACTAATCATGAAATAAGGTTTCGTGGAAGACAAGAAATTGAAGCATTCTCCACCTTACAAGATGCCACGAATAGACATCACACTAAAAAACACTACTCATCTATGCCCCAAACAACAAATAGCATACTTCATCATTCCCTACTTACAATTCTTCCATATCACTTCTAACCACAAGAGTTTGAGTCCTGCCATATAATACTCCTATGTTGAAGCCTAACTTGAAGAAAAGAGGTGCTAATTTAAGCAATGGGACTCCATATAAGAATATTACTTTACCTTATCACTACCATCAAACACCATTTGATTTTGTTTCAGGGAATACTAATCACATAGTACAAGGGTTGTGTTTTCATCACTCACAACATTCAAGCTTATCATTACTACACCAACTTCATTTATTTCCCCCACTAAGACCAATAATTTCAAACACACTTACATAGACTTTGGCTACATGACTCCTTCTTAACTATTTCATATAGACAAAAATTCATCTCTTTCTTTCCCCTTCTCTTATAATTCTAGCTAAAGAAATCACATCCAAAATTCTCATCTTCAAGACCATCTCCTCCTCAACCTAAAACATCATCAACATTATACTAACATATGGAGGGTAATTGAGGGACCCAAACATCAATATCATTAATGGAAGTAACACTATCAGACTATAACTTATACTCATTGAATTACACAAGGAAGGATATGAGGTGAAGATACGATAGAGTCGACACGAAGTACTTCATATATCAAGTGTATGGATCATAAGTAAAGAGTTCATCATAACCACAACACAACATGATTTCTTAGGAAAGACCACAGTGAGAACTATGGGTGCATATATCAAGAGTTACATGGCATAAAGCCAAAATTTATGTACTTAATAACTAAGACAAGGATTGGCAATTGAAGCGATTGATCCTTCATTAAATAACTGAAAATTTTCCATAAGTTAGTATAGACTTTATCACTTTGGCTAATACCAACATAAAATGAATCGATAATGTATAGAAAACACAGTTTCGTTGAACCGAGCATTATGTGAGACATGGATTTTTATGGATTCTAAGCAACATAACTTAGACCTTGGATACTTGGAATATTGGACACCTGAGACATCATTTCTTCTAGTTTGGTGGTGGGAACGTTATATGAATTAAATAGAGAATTCAGACCTTAGACATAGGCAGGACTTGAATAGATAAGACATTGTTTGATGTCCATTCAAATCAAAGTAGGAGGAGCTTGCTTGAATAGGAATTGATTTAACATGATTCTTACTTGAAACTTGACACCACAAGAAAATTCAGGGACTACTTTAACTCATCGTCTCCCCTTCAGTTCAAAGTTACAATTCTAGACTTGAGGACATATTTTCTCATTAAATCTATAAGAACAACACTCAATGCAATCGGGTATCACTAAACACATAAATGCTAAACTTTTCCCTTTTAACTATACACTAAAGGTATTGCTTTTCGGAAATGCTACTCTTCATTTTTTCTAGCCTCTATAGCCATCATTCTACATCTTACAATCTCATGAACATACATATCTTCTCTTCCTACCTTATAAAATCCACTCTCCACTACTTAACATTCTAATGTTAGACCGCTAATCACATAACTTACAACATAATAAAATTTATAAAACTATACCAAAGGCGTATGTTGCCTACCTATATTACTTTAATTCGACTCTGATGAACATCGTACAACAACTCCGCAAACTTCTTCATACTACAAAATTCAAAAATATGATCTAGCTACATGTGACACTCATACACATCACACTTTATCAAACCACATGCTATCTCCAGGTTCAACTTATTTTTATATACTCACGCTTTTATACTCTTAATGACTCAACCACAATTCATCATTTTACCACTAGTCCTTATGTACATAAATATCACAATTATCCACTCCTGTTTCCATAAGTTGTCCACTTAAGCTATTTCACACCTCACATCAAGACAACAACTTACTCTACAAAACATGAATCACTAATCTTAATCTACTATATTTTTTACCTCTACCCACATCACAAATTCAAGCCTATACTCTACAATTAATCATGTATAATTGATGAAATAGGTCACATACCATACTATTCACTTAAATTGGGTAATAAACCCAACTACGCCATTTAACTTAATTATTGCCCAGATTTTCTTCTCTTCACAATATTATTACCACATCTTAGAATCTACCCCACACCTTATCACGTGCAGTACTAGCTTATAACTACTAGAAGAAAAGACAATTAAGGGAGGCAAAGTCACCTAATAGGGACAGTCAATCTTAATCTTATAACATAATCCATTATGATCTTATCAACACATTCTATTTTCTCACATCATACTTACTTACCCATGCATACATTTCATCTACCTTCAAATTCCATTCACACCGATGAATATTTACCCATAACTTATTAACCAGTCTACCTCTTTCCATACACAACCTATACATGATTTCTACCACCACAAAAACTATCCATTCTGAGATTCTTCCCTATTTTGAATAGATAATAATCATAGCCAAACACTTTCTCCATAGACTACCATACAATCTACAAATATTGCTACCACATTAGTCTATTACTATTAAATGGCAACTCACTCCTCAATCCACAGTTAAAAAATTGAACTAGCTTCTTCACGCAAAATTCACCCTCACCGTGGCTTCTAACCTTGTGTCTTTAAGTCACCAACATATGAACCATCTCATTACCAATGGTTCATGACACTTTAACATATACAACTACTCAGGTAGAAATAGAGTTCTAATATTCTGATACACATCATTACCCTTATACATGCATTTGCAACATGAATTTTTGAAAAGGGACTAAATACACTTCGGACCTCAAGCTGAAAAGCACGATTTAATCAGAATAAAGGTATACACTCGAATCACTACACCTTGAAGCACTAACGTAATACATCTTAAAGTACTAAAAGACTCCTCTCAAGTCCTTATGCTATTTCATAACTTCATGGATAACTCCATAAGAGAGAAACGCTGAGGGAGATAGACTCTTAGACTTGTATCGCCTCAATAATGAAGTGTAGCCCATGAACTTTGAACAAGGAAGGAATTTGGATAACTTTCTTATGGATGACACTATAGTATGAACTAGAGTATGAAAGAATAAGAAACAACCCCTAAATACCCGATAGACTCTTTATTATAAGAATGGTGCACAACACACCCATAAGCAAAACTCTACTAGGCATAACTTTGCAGACAACCTGGGACCATGAACCGTGCTCTGATACAAATTTTTTCATCACCCAATCCCAGGCCCTATCCAAGACGAGGATCCCAAACCATGAAGGATTGAGCGCCCTTATCTTTGGAAATCATCCACACCATTCATATACTATAAAGAAATATGCAAAAAAATAATAAAGACAAATATGGTCAATCACTGAGTTCAATCGAACAATACAAAATTTAAGTTCTTAACCTTAAAAAAAACACACGACATTAATCTACAATAACTCTAATAATATAAAAATTATCATTTATCTAAAAATTGGGACAAGGCCCCCAGTTGGACCGTAAACCCAAAATAAAATAACAATGATGTTAAAATAGGCCTTTTGAAATAAGGGAGGCTCACCAACTGTATCTTTGACAGAATATAACCTACTGCTTAGCGGGACCCCGGGACTGTGTCTCAAATCCTTAAATATAGGGGGTCAATACAATTGTACTAGTATGCAGAGCAATCCAAAATAACATACATTTATCAAACATAAGTGAGAGTAATTCATAAGATATTTTACATACACTATATATAAAAATACATGGGCATACTTAAAAGGCTTCGAAACATTTCTTGAAACCATGACTCACTCTTTTTCTTACTTCTGATCTAGGTGGTACACCCTACAAGTCTACGACCCTATGGGATAAATAGAGTCCTCCCTTAACTCGGCGGTCAAGACCCCAACCCAAGTTTGCCGTAAGAGTTTGAGTTTTAGATTCTGATATGCTACAGGGCACTAGGCCAGCATATAATCCCTCTTTGGGGACATAATAAATTGTATCCGCAAAGCATGGTTTCAGGAAATGAGTGTCTAAACTCATGCCTTCTTCAGGTAACCATCTAACTCTTTTTAGGCCCAATTTTAACTTTTTTCTAAACATGATCTTTCTAAATCCAAAATTTGAAAATCTGAATGAAATCTAATTTCTATTTTGTTCTAAGTCTGTTATGGCATTATCTATTTTAGTATCGCCATACCAAGACTTGCAAGTCATAGCTTATAAGACATAAAATATCATGTACAATTCTTTCATTCAAAATAATGTTCAAGCCACCAAAACATTCAAACAGTACAAGAGAATACATATTTCAAAACATATGTCAAACCATGCTAAGATTCTCATCTTTTCAAAATTCCAATAAATGTTGGTCCATTTGACAAAAAAATCCTAAAATTCCTTCGATTATCACATTTAACATTTAAAAAATGATACATCCCCTTCTTCAATTCTTAACAATCATTAAATTCATATAAGATAGTAATGCTCCTGACTCATTTGTTAAATCATGCAATTTTGGAACCCATAACTTGTAAACCAAGAAGTAACACAATGAGAGAGGAGAAAATTCATTAATTCATGCTCTCAATTCATATTTTAAAACTCCAAACACATACACACATATGTACTAAAAAAATCAAATTTAAGGGAAGGCCTCAAGACCAAAACAAAATTATCAAAAAGGGTTCACAAAGCGTAATTGTTAATGTGAATCTCAAACCCCTTTTTGTAATTTCATGGATTTTCAATATTCAAATATCATTAAAACTATTTTACCATGCCCATGTAGTTTTAGGAAAATCCTACGTACTTTATATTGATTATTTTGAAGATTTGAAAATTAATCTTGAAACCTTTCTTGAGAATCTCGAATTGAAAGACTTGAATTCTTGATCTTTGGGAGGAGCTAGGGTTATGTTTTTGGAGAGGATTTGAGATGTTTAATTGATGAAATAGGAGGAAAATATCACCGCTTGAGGGTTATCAGGCATGGTTTGGGAGTTATAAGGTAAGAAAAGGCTAAAAAAACCCTTAAAAATAAGGAACCAACAGCTAAAAATTAGGGGTGAAGTGGAGCATGCAATTGCGCGACCTCACTGCCACTCTCACAAAAATAGCTATAACTTTTCACTCGGGTATCAAATTAAGGCGAAATTGGTATCCTTGGAAAGGTAATTCATTTATCTACAATTTGGTGGGTCTTGAACTGAAAAATTGCACATATATAAAAATTTATGCAAGCTCAAAGTTGACCCTTGTAGAATCGAATACCAAACTTTGGACGAATCAAAGATTCTTAGCTCAACTTTCTCTAGTTGGTTTCTATGAACAATTTTCACTTAAAAAGAACTTCACAGACTAGTTTAAAGATCATGACATATTAATTAAAATATGAATCAGGGGATTAGAGTTTAAATGCGTAAGGATGACGGTTTGATTTCTAGCTTAAAAATATGGGGCGTTACAGTAACCTCACGTTTGGAATTCTATTTTCCACCATGAAACATACATAGACATTCAAGAAAATCTTCATGATATCATGAAGTAAATCATGTAAGCATAAATCATGAGATAATGACACTTGACATAGACATTATCTTGTCATGTGTTATATGGCACATGATCATAATATTGCAAGGCATGAATTTTTCTAAGAATCCTCAGCCTAATTAAGATTGGTACAATACATGAATATGTAACTTAGATTCTCATTGGACATACGAATAGAATAGGAACATTCCCTACCTCAAATGATACTTCTAATAGACTTTACATTTTTGCGACACTTCTCCACTATGCTTTCAACTATTAATATCACATTTCAACATCTCAATCTTATAATTTTCCTACTAGATACATAACTACTGGAGCTTGAGTCTAACTGCATCGAAGTTCCATGTTGAAGCCTAACCCAGAGTAAAAAGGTGCTAGCTTAAACTATGGTACTCTATACTCTACATCCCTTTAAGAATACTTCTCCATCTTATCACTATAATCTAACAGTCTCAGGCCTTAAGTCAAGGAGTACTAACCCCATAGCATATCAGTTTAAGTATCCATCAATCATAACATTCAAGTCTATCCCTACTACACCCATTTTTATGGATGTCCCCACTAAAACCAATATCTTTAATCATTCTCACATAGCTTTTAGCCACATATCTCCTTCCTCACTATTTCACATAATAAAAGTTCATCTGCTTCTTTCTCCTTTCACCTATCATCTTAGCTAGAGAAATCACATCAAAATTTTCATATTCAAGAATAATTACTCCCTTACCTTAAACATTACTATGCTTCCGCAACCACCACCACACTATCATATGAAGGGTCATTGAGGGACTCAAGCACAAGCATCATGAATGGGAATAATACTACATGATTATAACTTATAATTTTTACACTATCCAAGATGGGACCCGAGATGTAGATACGATATAATAGGCATGCAGTGTTTCATATATCAAATGTCTAGATCATTGGTAGAGATTTGTTCGAGTATATAGTACAATATGAGTTTATAGGATTGAGTTTATGGTGAGAAACATGAATACATGTATCATAAGTTGTATAACATAAGGAAAAATTCATGTATTCGATGATTGAGACAATGATTGATACTTGAAGCTTTTGCTTCTTATTTTCAGAGATGAGATATTCATAAGTTTGCATAAACTTTATCACTTTGGGATAAACCTATAACAACCCAGACTACCCCCTAGTCGTCACACGGTGCTTATGGTCCTGTGGGACCATAAGCTAACCCATGAGCTGGTACCTATTGTGAGTACTAAATAATAACACCATAATATGGAAAAATACTGACATTGCCATAAGATTTTATTACCAAATAAATACTGCAACATTAATCTATAGAAAACAACTGTCCAAACCTGAGAAAAATACTGATAAACTGATAAGTTAATTGGAAATTTGAATACTGAATAACTAACTCAAATGTCTAAAAATCCTCTAAGACTGACTGACTGAGAGTTGACGGGACAAGCCCCCAACTAACTCTACTAACTATTGAGATAAAGACATAAAGTAATAAAATCTATCCTCAGATAGTGAGGACTCACCAATGCTACTAAAATGCTGATGATCTAAGGGACTAAGTGCAATTTGGGAACTGAGCATTAGCACCTATGATATGATACATCATAGCACAAAAGAAAGGTATGCGATCAATACTTTGAATGTACTGGTATGCTAAATAGGGTAGGCTGAAATGCATGGTTTCATAAATAGGAATAATAATTACTAAATAATTATACATGTAAAACGTAGGGTACTGATTAGAGAACATGAAATCCATAGTTACTGAAAATATGTGAAGCATATAAATACTGTGTATGCATGAAAATTTGTAAATACTGAAGATACATAAAAATCTATAGACATTGAGGATGCATAATCAAACATATAACAAGAACTGAGTAAATTCTATAAACTGAGATACTAAAATGACTAACATCTGTATGCTTTGACAAAAAAATACCATGACTGAATAACTAGATGGGGATTGTGACTGAGATAGTATATGAGATAGTGGAAGGTATCATATAACCGATATACCCCAATCTGAGCTAATCGGGGTCCAACCTGTAACCCCAATTAGATGGGTGTTAATATCATGCCATGAGTACTAACATTGGTTGTGTAGATTCGCTAAACTAATATAATGTCCAAAGGACTAAGGGTATCAAGCCTGAACTGATGGGTGACCCCTGCGAGATAGTCAAGCCTAATCTGATGGATGAATACTCATATCCTATGTTGGCTATGTAGTTCTGGAGTATAGGGACTACTACTAACGACTCTGCCTATCATATGGAGAAGATACCATCCCTGCACTCGCTCGATGCTAAATCTTACTCCAAATTGAAAGACACTGAGATACTAGACTATTTTGAGTTTAATGACTGATATCTGACTATTCTGATAATCCTCATATATAATTTGAAGACTCTTCTGTAATGTACTGAGAGTAGATTAAATAAAAATCTATGGTTTTCGGGTATTCAATACCTCCAGGACACAAAACCATTAAACTTAGGAATCCTCCTATTAAATTAGATACTAAAGCTTAGAGGACAATGCATGAAGGCTTTTATTTAATCAATCATTTTTGTTGGCATTTTATCAGGCACTTGTGGTTCACGCCTCAAAACAATCATAAGAATGTTCTAGAACATATAGAAATAGCATAAATCCGACATAATAGAGTTAAATCATGGTCTTATTCAATAAGTAATAACATTAAAACATGAAGGATTTAATAATAACAATAATTTCATTGTAACATAGTATAAAATCATAGTTCATGGAGATTCATAGGTGAAATCACAATTTAAAACATAATAACTTGAAAGGATGACAATTTTATAATTTAAAAAGGGTTGCTTAGACTCCATGGATGAACATCTAATAAACCTTAATGGATGAATTTCTTGAAGTTCTTAGTGAGTTCTTGAGGATTGGCCTTGAAATTAGAGAGCTAGGGTTCTTGATTTGGGAGAGAAAGCTTCTTGATTTGGGGAAAATAATTAAAATAATGAGTTTAAAAACATTTTTAGGGCTTAAAAGCACACCTAGGCAGATTAAAATTTGGGGAAAGGACTGTTTTATCCCTGGGCCAAACTTTTATTTTTTTATCTAATTTTTCTGAAATGGGCACCTGGCGCGACGCAACGCTATTGCACCATGTCACTTGAAACTGACAACTAGAAACTGGGCTGACAGAGTGATGCACCACTAACGTGGTAAGCCTTTGGATGCTATTTTGGCCATCTCCGAATGTGCCATCATTGCGGAGTCCCACTGGAAATTGACAAATGAGAAATTGTCCTGCTCTGTGATATGCCATGATCGCATTGTAACACTAGAAATTAAAAATGGTCATTTGGGCTGCCTACGCGACGCGCTAAGGATTAAAATGATGGTGTTTCACAACTAAAACTTTAAATCACCATAACTTCTTTCCCAGTTATTGGATTTAGGTGAATTTTATATTGTTGGAAAGCTAGTTCAGTGTCCTATTCAATGGCAGGCTCTAAACTAAAAAAATGATGAGTGTTTCAAAAAATTTATATACGAATACTCATGTATTGGGACTTAGATTATGCTAGGAAAATATGGGGTGTTACAATATCTCTCCCTTGGGATCATTTATCCCCGAATGAAACTGGTTAATCTAAGAAAACTAATGGATTGATCTTACATACTGGATATATATGCCTGATGCATGGACTGCATAACTGAACTAATTCATGAATGCCCGACTGACATGGACATGATGTGCAGCTGAAACTGAACGTGATAGAGAAAAATCATAAGAAGATTTGTACCTTATACTAGATCTAGATTCATGGAGAAAATATAAGGGTACTTGGCCCGCATATCTTCTTCTACTTCCCAAGTGGATCCCACAACGGACTGATTCCGCCAAAGAACTTTGACTAGTGGAAATTCTTTATTCCTTAGTCTACAAACTTAAAGATCAAGAATTTTGACTGGAACTTTCTCATAGGAAAGACTGTTCTAAATATCTACACTTTCTAAGGGAACAACTATAGCTGGATCATCAATATACTTTTTCAATAACGAGACATTGAACACTGGGTGTACTGAGGTTGGATCTGAATGCAACTCAAGCTCGTAAGCTATCTTTCCAGAGTGACTGAGTATTCTGTAGAGACTGACATAACGAGGACTTTCCCCTTCTTACCGAATCTATTCACTCCCTTCATGGGAGAGATTTTCAAGTACACAAAATCCCCGACATAAAACTAGAGATCTTTTCTACTTATATTTGGATATGATTTTTGTCGACTCTAGGCAGCCCTAAGCCTTGGTCGAATCAACTAAACCTTCTCTAAGGCATCAAATACCAAGTCAAGCCCTACTACTGCATCCTCACCTACTTCAAACCAACTTATTAGACATCTATATCTCATACTATAGATAGTCTCAAATGGATCCATACAAATATAGTAATGATAGTTGTTATTGTATACGAACTCAATCAAAGGGAAATGGTCATCCCAAATACCCTTGAAATCAATGACGCATGCTCTCAACATATCCTTAAAAGTTTGAATGGTCCTTTATGCTTGACCATCTGTCTGAAGGTAGAAGGGTATATTGAGATGGACTAGGGTACCAAGACCCTTTTGGAATGCTTTCCAGAAGTTAGAGGCAAATTGGGTACCTTTATCTGAGATGATAGATAAGGGAACACTGTACAACCTAAACAATTCTCTAAGATAGAGTTTGGCATAGTCCTTGGCTAAATAAGAGGTATGGACTGGCAAGAAATGAGCTGATTTGGTCATCCTCTTATGATAACCTAAATAAAATCATGCTGATGACGGGTACGAGGCAAACCTGTCACAAAGTCCATGTTAACTTTCTCCCATTTCCATATGGGAATACTGAACTCCTTCATGGACCCACTAGGCTTCTGGTGCTTAACCTTAACTTGATGACACATAGAGCACTTAGCTACGAACTCTACAATATCTCTCTTCATCCCACTCCATCAATAGATCTTCTACAAATCGCGGTATATCTTAGTGGCCCCTAGATGAATAGAATATCACGCACCATGCGCTTCTGCAAGAATTTGTTGCATTAAATTATCTAAACCAGGCACACACAATCTATCCTGACAATGTAAAACACTATTTCCCCCTTAGGACAAAACCTCCACTTTCTAATCTCTGACTGATTCCTTTAACTTAACTAGACTAGGATATCTTTCCTACTTTTTATTCACCTCAGAAACTAGAGATGATTCTGAGCTACTTTGCACCTACACACAACCCTCTAATGAGTCTACTAAGCGGACACCTAGTCGGGCATGTTGATGAACTTCCTGATCTAACTTCTTCTTATCATCCTCAATGTGAACAACACTACCCATAGATAACCTACTGAGAGCATCAGCCACTACATTGGACTTACCCGGATGATACAAAACACTCATGTCATAATCCTTCAATAACTCTAACCACCTTCTCTGATACAAATTCAAATCTTTCTGAGAGAACACATACTGGAGGGTTTTGTGATCTGTGAACACATCTACATGTACCCCATACTAGTAATGCCTCCAAAATTTTAAGGCAAAGACTACTGCTGCTAACTTAAGATTATGAGTCACATAATTCTTCTCATGAGGCTTAAGATGTCTAGAGGCATAGGCTATGACCTTACCCCTCTGTATGAGGGCACAACCCAAACCTACTCTGGATGCATCACAGTACACAACAAACCCATTAGAACCATCTGGTAGAGTAAGAACTGGGGCTGAGGTGAGTCGAGTCTTCAACTCTTGAAAACTCTTCTCGCAGGAATCTAACCACTAAAACATAACTTTCTTCTAAGTCATTCAAGACATAGGGGATGAAATAGAATAAAATCCTTCAACAAACCAATGGTAATAGTTAGCTAAAGCCAAGAAACTCCTGATGTCTAATGGAGAGATAGGTCTAGGCTAGTTTCTCATTATCTCGATTGTAACAACCTGAATTTAGTACTCAGAATCCTACATAATGCTTATGACCTTGAAAGAGGTATCTATAACCAAGCACTACATAATATACTATATAAATGCAGAAAAAGGCTGAAAGACCTAAGGTTCAAATATCTGATAAAACATAACATCTGGAAATATGGTATATAATTACCAAAATAACACAGAAATAACTGTCTGAACATGCTAGTCTGAAAGCTTGTAAACTATCTAAAAACTGTGGAGTTGATGGGATATGTCCCCAACTAACTCCGAATTACTGAAATAATAAAGTAATAAAATAATCATGCTATTCTTGAATAATAAGGACTCACTACTAGTCTGGCTGCTGAACGTCTAATCTGCTAAGGATGCTCTAGAGCTCGTGCTTCTGAAACTATGGTGTAAAACACCATAGCACAAATGCATCAGTACAATTGAATGCACTGGTATTCAAGTGAGGTAGGTTAAATACAAGGGGTTTATATGAATGAACAATACTAACTGACTAAATAACATGAATGTGAGAATACATGCATGAATACTGAACTGTAACTGAGATCACGACATCACTGAATCTGAATATTGATAACATAAGTTTCGTATAACTGATATACTATTATTTGAATGACTATGTCTGACAGTCCAATTTTTTATAGAACGAGATGAGTTTTGTACTGAACTAGGTGATTGTATCTGACAGTCTTAAATTCTGTAGAACTATCTAAGTTCTATTACTAAGACTAAGACTGAGACTGTAATTGTCGGAAGTAATCATCTAATCGACGTGCCCCAAATAGGATAATATAATTGAGTTGGGGTCAAATTTATAACCCCAATTGGAAGAGTGTCAATACCGTGCCACTGGTAAGGACAAGCTTTTAGTAATCCCTCATCTAACAGGTACTCTAAGAAAAATGGTGGAATCCTCATATAACAAGTTAAGCCACCTCATCTACCCTCAACTAGCAGTTTTGATGTCTCAACCTATGCTAGATATGTAGTTCTGGAGAGCAAGGATTGCTTGTAATACTCATACCTTCTAATAACAGGTGATTTCTCATCCTTAGGCTCACTCGGTGCTGAATCTACTCCCATCTGAATAGACACTGAACATGATTAACTGATCTAAACTGGACTGGGTTCATTTAGTTCCATTGACTGATGGAACACTACTGAGATTACTTAATTTCTACGATTACTGAGTTTACTGAGTTTTCCTGAGTCACATGATTGACTGAGTTCTATGAATCATGGCTTGAATGAGAGTATCTGGAAAACATGACACTGGCTCTAGGAACACAGCTAAATTGTCGGGTACAAGTACCCCCAGGACTCAATAGCATGAAATTGACAAGACATGACACTTCTTGACACATGACCATTGTCAACAATTCATAGTGTAATCATTGGGGATTTTTATGATGTATTCGTATGTTATAAGCTTACATATGGATAGGAATGAATATAAGCATATCATAATTTCATAAGAATAATCTTTTGACCATTACGTCAACCCATTACAAAGCATAACAATAACGTGGGAGTCATATCAAACATAAGGGAGAAACATGGATTCATCAATTTTGGTCACAAATAAGTCATAAGGCATAATTTCTATTCTCTTAGGCATTTTATCAAACACCTTGCATGCATATCTTTAGAATTAGGCATGAATATTGAAATAATACTTCATAGCAACATTTTACACTTCCAATGCAATAATTTCAACCACATACTAACATATTTTCATCATAGTCATTAAAGACTTCAACTTGGAAATCAAACAAAAACATAAACATGGATATAATTCAATTCATACGATAGAATCCAAAGTTTATATTTCAAATAGGTTTTCTTGTGCTTTATTGGTGAAAGGAACCCATGAATCAATTCTTGACATACCTGGGTGGATGATTTCATGATTATTGATGAAGGAAAGGTTGAATTCTTGACTTTGGATTAGACACCAAGAGTTTGTTGTTCGTGGGTATTGATCTTTGATAGAAACCCTAATTTGGTGTTGTAGATGAATAATGAATTTATAAGCTCTGGCCTAGTATAATTAGGGGTCAAAACTGGTGGGAAATACCTAAATACCCTTTTAAAATGGCTTAAAATCGCTGATCAAAAGTGGTGATGATTTTGTCGAAGGTCCATCGCTGGCTTGGTGGTCCATCGGTCCATCCCGTTGTACTTGGCCAGAACCTAAACTTCCTTCCTCATCTGTGATGGTTTGGGTGATGGTCCATTACTAGCTCAATGGTCCTTTGGTCTTGGACATCGCACTTGACCAGAAGTCGGATCACCACCTTAGTCGCGATGGCTTGGGCGATGGTCCGTTGCTAGCTTGATAGTCCGTCGGCCTGACTTTCACTTCTGGGTAGTTCCGACAGTTCTTTGTAAGATGTCCATAACTTTTTACTCTAATACTGGATTTAGAAGAAATTGATATTGTTGGAAAGCTAATTCAATTTTCCACATGATAAAAATAGGGAAATTCTATCTAATTTAAACATTAATAATTTAGAAAGTCATCACTAACTCTTCTGGAGACTAGATATGACTTAAAAAAAGTTTGAGGTATTACATTGATCTTTCGAGGATCAACTCTAATGCCATCGCTCAAAATGATATGGCCAAGGAAACCTACTGATCTTAGCCAAAATTCATACTTACTGAATTTAGTAAACAACTGGTGAGCTCTAAGAGTCTGAAGTACTATTCGGAGGTGGTCTACATGATCATTTTCACTATGAGAGTAAACAAGAATGTTATTAATAAAGACTATGATGAACATATCCAAGTATTGTTTGAACACTCGGTTCATCTAGTCCATGAAGGCTACTGGGGCATTGGTAAGACCAAAGAACATGACTAGAAATTTGAAGTGTCCATACCGAGTTTGGAAAGTTGTTTTCGGAATGTAACATTCTCTGACTCTAAGTTGATGATAGCCTGATCTGAGGTCTATCATGGAAAAGTAACTGGCACCCTGAAGTTGGTCAAACAAGTCATCGATTTAAGGAAGTGGATATTTATTCTTGAACGTGACCCTGTTCAACTGACGGTAGTCAATACACATTTTAAGAGAACGGTCTTTCTTACGCATGAATAGGACAGATGTGCCCCACAGGGAGACGCTGGGCCTAATTAATCCCTTATCTAGGAAATCCTTTAACCATTCTTTTAACTATTTGAGTTCAGTTGGATCCATTCTGTATGGTGGAATAGATATGGGCTAAGTATCTGGAAGAAGGTCTATTCCAAAGTCTACTTCCCTTTTGGGAGGAACTCCGAGAAGATCTTCAGGAAATACATTTGAGAATTCATTTACTACTGGGACTGACTCAAGAGTAGGAGTTTTTAATCTAGAAACTTTGACTCACATAAGATGGTAGACACACCCCTTGGATATCATCTTTCTGGCTCTAAGGTATGAAATCAACTGACCCCTAAGAGCTATAGTACTACCCCTCCATTCAAGGGCTAGTTCATTTGGAAACTGGAAATGGACTTTTCTGTTTCTACAATTAAATGAGGCATAGCATGAGTAGAGCTAATCCATGCTGAGAATGACGTCAAAATCCATCATCTCTAACTCCATGAGATCAACTGAGGTAACTTTTTGATATATTCTGGCTGGACAGTTCCTATATACCTACCTAGATATAATGGAAACCCCTACTGGGGTAGATACTGAAAATGGCTCTGCTAGAGTTTCGGGACTGACTCCTAAATTGATGGCTATGTATAGAGTTACAAAAAAAAAATTCTAGGGTCTAGTAAAACATAAACATGTATTTTAAAGACCTGCAACGTACCAATAACTACGTCAGGAGAATTTTCCTAATATTGGCGGGATTGAAGATCATATAATTTGTTCGGACGCTGACCACTGGTAGCACTGGAAGTGGCACCCTACTGAGTTGGGCGGTCGGATGGAACTGACAACTAATGGGACTGGCCCTATTAGCGCACATCCCTACCTTTTCAAGCAACTACCCAACACTTCCGAATATGATGGCCTAGCTTACCACACCCGAAGCACACATCACTACCCGCTCTACACTCACCCTGATGGTGCCTACCATACTTCTGACATAAAATATTAGAATGAGCACTACTAACACTGACTTGGGACTTAGATCCTGGTGCCCTATCCCTATTGTCATTTTTGAATTTGGGTACTGGGCAATGGCTGAAAAGGGTGCTAGGAATGAAGACCTTTAATGAAACTGAGGACAGTTACCACCCTCTAACTTTGGCTGACTGAAGTTAAAACTACCCATCCTAGCTCTCTTATTTCCTTTCTCCCTCTCCTTAATCTTTTGCTCTTCTATCTATTAAGCATGGACTATCAGTCTAGAAAAGTCTATGTCCCTAATAAGTGTTATGGTCCTACTCTCCTTGACCATACTATCAGACACGCCAGACACAAACTTACTCATCTTAGACCTATTGTCAGCTACCACATAAGGAGCATATCTATCTAATTGAGTGAACTTGAGAGAATACTCCCTCACGCTCATGCTAACTTGCCACAAATTAATAAATTCTAACACCTTGGCCTTCCTCAACCCCAATGGAAATAATCTATCTAAGAAAGCTGTGGAAAACTCTTCCCATTCTTTAGGCCCTGCATTAATATCTCTATCAACTTTCCACTGCCTAAACTAAGTATGGGATACATCCTATAATTAATATTCATCCAACTTGGTACTCTGACTAGATATCACCCCCATAGCATCCATTACCTTCTGAACCATATCTAAGAATTCCTGCAGATCCTCTTCAGACTAGGACTCCGTGAAAGAAAGAGGATTCATTTGAGTAAAGTCCACAATTCTAGTTGCAGCATCATTGGCCACTAGGTTGGCTGGAATAGCAGCTGGTCATTTATTTTGTGCTGCTATGAAGTTCGCTAAAGTAGTGAACGCAGCCCTGAATTTTGTGTGTGAGACATTCTTATCCAGAGGATCTTCCTGGATGGGCTGAGGGATTGGCTGAGTTTCTATTCTTCTTCCGTTCTACTTGGGAGGCATTTTTTGTAAATAGAAGGAGGGAATAGATTATGAGACTTGAACTTGAGCTCATGCTAACCGTACGACATAGATACTTAAAGAAGGGTAACTTTTCCTAAACTCCTTGTAGCCTCTCGTCCATAAGTGTGTCGTGCTACACACCCATGTGCAAGAATCTACTCGATGTGACTTTCAAACTTCCTAAGACACTTTAAAACCTTCGGCTCTGATACCAAGTTTGTAATGACCCGGGACTACCCCCTAGTCATCACACGGTGCTTACGATCCCGAAGGACCACAAGCAAATCCATGAGTTGGTACCTGCTATGAGCACTGAATAATAACATCATAAATGTGGAAAAATACTAACATTGCCACAAGGTTTTATTACTGAATCAATACTGGAATATTGATCTATAGAAAATGACTATCAAAATCTGAGAAAAATATTAATAAACTGACATATCAACTGGAAATCTGAATATTGAATAACTGACTCAAATATCTGAAAAGCCTCTAAGATTGACTAACTGAGAGTTTATGGGACAGGCACCCAACTAACTCAACTAACTACTGAGATAAACACATGAAGTAATAAAATCTGTCCTCGTATGATGAAGAATCACCACTGCTAATGAACTACTGATGATCTTAGGGACTAAGTGTGATTCAAGAACTAAGCATCAACAGCTATGATATAATACATCATAGCACAAAATAAAGGTATACGATTAGTACTTTGAATATACTAATATTCTAAATAGGTGTAACGACCCAATTTTTCTTAATCAGAATGCTACACGATTCTCATGACCCCAAAGGACAATAAGCTAACCCATGACTGATATCTATACCTGTATATTGTATAAAAGACTAAAAAATGAAGAAACATGAACTAAACGGCCATTAGGTTCAAACTGGATAACATTTGATAAGAACGATGTCTGAAAGCAGTATAATAATACCAAAATAAATCTAAAATAACTGTCTGAAATGCTATAGCCTGAAAGCCTCTAAACAGTTTGAATAAGGAGTTGATGGGAAATATCCCCAACTAACTTCGACTACTGAAATAATCTAAAAATTGAAATAATAATGTAATCATCATGTCCTCGAAAGATGAGGACTCACTGCTAACTCTGATCACTGAACTGGGATGCTACTGGTTTTCTGGAGCTCGTTCTTCTAAATCTATGGTATAAAACACATAGCACAAAGACGTCAGTACTTTGAATATACTAGTATGCAAGTGAGGTAGGTTGAATATAACTAGTTCATATGCATGAACAATACTAACTAACTAACTAACATAACCATGAGAATACATGTATGACTATGTAACTATAACTAACATCGTGATAGGACTGAATACTGACTTCTGACTACTCAGTTTACTGATATAGACATTTGAGTCACTGATGGATGAGAAGATTGGTATTGTCTTACTAAATACTGAGGGACTGATACTCTGTTAGGATACATGAATAATTGTGTCTGACAGTTATGATTATTAAGAATTGGTCTAGTTGACTATATCTAAAAGTCCTGTAGTTGAATACTAATAACATAAGTTTTGATAACTGGTATGACTAATAACATGACTTTTGAGAACTGATATAACTGATAACATGAGTAACTATATCTGACAGTCCTGCATCTGATGGAACTAGCTAAGTTCCGTACTGTATCTGAATTGACTGAATCTGACAGTCCTCAAATATGAAAAAACTATCTGAGTTCTTTTACTGAAATTGAGACTGTAACTGAGACTGTGGGAAGTAGTATTTAACCAACATGCCCCAAATATGCTATGATAGCTAAGCTTCGGTCCATTTTGTGTCCTGATTAGAAGGGTGTCAATACTGCGCCACTGGTAAGGACAACATATGAGAAACCCTCATATAATAGGTAACTCTAGTGAGAACAGTCGAAACCCTCATATAACAGGTTAAGCCACCTCATCTACCCTTATATACAAGGCTACGATGTCTTAACCTATGCTGGCAACATAGTTCTGGAATGCAAAGATTGCTTCTAGGTATCACACCCTCATATAAAAGGTGAGTCCCTATCTTTGGGTTCACTCGGTGCTAATTCATACACCCATCTGAATGGACACTTAACATGATTTATTGAACTGAACTAAGCATGAACTGAGTCATTGAATTTCCATGGATAACACAATACTACTGATATCTGACAACTGACTGAGTCATGAGATCATGGAGATTTTTCCTGAGTCATAAGACTATCTGAAGTCTAAGAGTTCATATCTTTACTGAGAGTATCGTGAAAACATGACATGATTCAAGGCACACAACTAATATTTTGGGTACAAGTACCCCCAAGAATCGATGGAAGAAAACTGACATGACTTGATATTCTTGAATACATGGTAATTACCACAATACGTTTATTGAAGCATTTTATCAAACGTCTAATAGCCATAAGCTTGTACATACATGGGGATTTCATGATATCATACTAGTTAGACAATTTTCCTTCATCCAAGCATTTAATCAAACATATTGTAGGCATAGTACATGTAAAGCACATTATACAATAGTTAAACATCATACTTCAATAAAATTTCATAATTCAAGGGCTTAGTCATAGGTTTGCATGAATCTATGGCTATATTAATTAAACCCACATATAAATTATCAACAATCATGGAGTAGAAATCAATTCATCATTTATCAACATGAAAGAGAACATACAAGGCGTGAAAACATGAAGAAAATCCATAACTTATAGTTAAAAAGGATTCTTGGTCTTCATGGACGAAAGGAGTCCATTTATGAACACTATGCATACCTTAGTTCGTGATTCTAAGAATATTGATAGAGAGATTATTGAAATTTGACGGTGAATTCCCTTGGAATTTAACCTTCAATAAAAACCCTAGGGCTTGTTCTTGAGAGTTTTTGAGAGTAATTAAGTATAAGCTGCTGAATTATGGCCAAATCTCATGTTATAAGGCTTATATAGGGTGGTAAATTGACCCTTTTAATCCTAGAACACGTATTTAATTTCTATGAAAATTTCCCAATTTTCATTCTTGGTGCGACACGCCACTATCGCGCCAAGTCACTGGAATTGGATAATTGGGATTTTGCATGGTGGCGCGATGCGTAGCTATCATGTTTCCACCTTGTCTGCGACCTAGAAGTTTGGATCAAGGATCTATTATCTTGGAGCAACACTGGAAATTGACAATTGCCATTTGAGCTATCTTCGCGACGCGCTGAAGGCTCAAGTGCTACATTGTCTCACTAAAAAGGCTCCAACTCTTCATCCGAGTGTCGGATTTGGGAGAATTTGATATCGATGGAATTCTTATTGAATTTCCCACATGAAAAAAGTGAAAATCTTAAAAATAGAACATATATAAAAGTGGATTCATCTTTCAAAGAAATCTTCTAACATTCTTGGAAAAAATTTTCAAGCTAGAAAAAGTATGGGTATTACAATATCTCCCCCTTGAGAACATTCATCCTCGAATGAGACTGACTAAGAGAGAGGAGAACATAAACTGACGTACATACTGAGCATGAATAACTTAAATATGATCTCTTAACTGACATAACTTAAGAGCTGAATATAACATACTAAACATGCATATCTGATGCATGACTAATAAGCTGAATTCATGCATATCTGATGCATGACTGATAATTGACTTATAAATACATGATTGACTTTTTAGCAGTTAGAAGGCATGTCTGATGCATGATTACATAATTGAAAAGGTATATGAATGCCTGAATATGCAAGAGTACTTAGTACCAAGTTTGTAATGGGGATCTGAGCATGAACTGAATACAAAGTTTGTAATGGTAGTTTGAACATAGAACTGAGTAAGTTTAGGAAAACTATTATGTGACTGAAAGGCACTGATGGCCCTATGATTATGCTAGAAGTATGCATAAATGGGGACCTTAGAACATGGCTGAGGATGAAACATGGCATATAAACTAAATTTCGTGAACTGAGCTGAGTCTTGACCACATGACGTATAACTAAGGTTGGAGCGTAAGGGTTAACTTATGAGGACCCCCTACTCCTAAGCTGAATTCATTAAGTGACGAGAGAATGAAATGTTTATGTAATAAAAGTTTGGGGAATTATAGCATATCTCTCCCGTAGGATACTAGATCCCTCCAGGAATATTGTCTTCGCTGAGCTACTGAGGAAAACTGAGGCGATGCACAAGGCACCTAGGAACTTTATCGTAACTAATTATCTAAGATCTAAGACTAAGGAATGATACATGAACTTAGCTAATATTGCACCTATCTAATTGGTTCATCTTAGAATAATTATATCTTTTCATGACATTTTGGCTAGAGCACATAGCTAGGGATAAGGAAACCAAACTGTATGAATTTGTCTATATAAGATAGCTAAGTTAGAAGATCATAACTTGATTGAGATTCTGTAAGATGAGTTGAGGCTTACTAACACCATTTAAGATTAAATGACTAAGTCTCTTGCACTGCAACTAAGACTACTAAAAAGATTCACGTGGTGCTCCGGACGAATGTAAAAACATACTGACTTATCTGATAAACTGGATAACTAATAGCTGAATATTGGGTATGAGAGACTGGTCTGTACTTTGTCCAAATAACTGGACCAAGGATATAAAACATTATGCATAGGAGATAATGATTGACTGGATAACATGAGGTAACAGGGCATGGATTTAAGAAAACTGTATTGCCTTAGGAATGCTAGGCTAAGCATCTAATGTGATTGGGAACATTTTGCAAACTGAGGTATTGAGGTACTACTTACTGATTAATCAATAACTATAACATTTTTACCTATCCTAAAAATGGACTGAATTTTTGAAAACTGACGTTTAGACTAGTGCTGAAGTATTTGATTCTGCGACTAATATTGATTACTGAAACTGAACATTGAAACTATAACTGAGATGGTAATAGAATTTTGATAGGACTTGATGAGGACTAATATCGATCAAGGATCTAAACTTATACTCGCACTCTATACTTTTCCCCAACTTATAAATGCAATCTCTTGCTAGCTACTTACTTGTACGCTGCTACAGCATTCAAGCCTATTATCATAACTGTACCTTTGTGTAAAGTAAGCATACAAAAATCTTCTCTTAACATGAATTAGTTATTCTCTATCTTCTAAGCAATTGCTAATTGCTATACTATTTTCACAAAGAGAGCTCATAGAAGAGTTAAATCAGGAGGACCTGAAGTATGAATGGATACTGATTGAACTTTACACTTGAACTGAAGCCTGAGAAGCAAAATATCAATAACATGGATTCACCAAAATGGTTTGAACTGAGGATATACATGACATATCTGAGTTTGGCTGCTCACTAGAATTGGAGCATGAGTGATGTGGACTGAGCATACTGTAAAGCATGACATGATATATGGGTCACGAGCTGCATGACTTGAGTCTAAAATTTCTAAATTTATGAGACATGATTTGTAACACTGAGGGAGCTGGAACTAAACTCCTTCTGCTGGGAACTAAAAGCACACACAATTCATGGAAAGTACATGAAAGAAGGTTTTATTCATGGAACTAATTCATAATACAGGTTAAACTGGGACCACTCATATTGGTAACGGAAACCTTACATGATATATGGAAAAATGCATGAGCATGATTCATGACCATAGAGTTGACACACAAGGCCTGGGTGGATTTCGTGATAGCTAAAGTGCAAAACTCTGCACTGAGATAAGGATGGATCAGGAATCGTCTTTCCTTACTGCTTTCTATACATACTGGCACTACTACTGGAATTTGGGAGTCTTAAATGGGTCACTCGATCTATCATCTACTGGAACTGAACCAAAATCATTGTCACATACATACACTCTATTCGACACAGGATATCCATACTAAGCATATCATCTGGTTCTATTTCTTCAAATACTACAAATATCACATCCACTCCTTCAAGCCTAATTTCATGTTAATAAACTTAAATTCTTGCTCGGACTGTTCAAGCCTACTGATTAACTTTGGTATAGCTATCCTCGTGAATACATAATCTGTTCAACTTGGATCATGTTATCCCAACTGTACTACTGGTAAACTCCTAAGTTCATACTTCTAACTCTAGGTCATATGCTATTATAGAATTTGGGGAAGGTATCTGATGACATATGAGTTCTCATGATCATGAATAAGAGTTGAACAACTTTGGAAAATAACTAAATAGATGGGATACTTTTGAGCTTGTGGGCAATCCCATAACTGATTGTAGGGTCTATCTAAGAAAGCCCTATCTCTAGGACTCGAGCTTCACTGCTTTTGTTAAAGTAAGGTAAAGTTGACATGCATGAAGTATAATGAAAATCTCCAATAGTTTCTTAAAGGACCTTCCTAAAGCACGATCTGAGACATGAAAGAAGGGAAATTGTTTCTAAAACATCTCATAGGCTCCTGCACATAAGTGTGGTGTACAACACACGCATGTACGAGACTCTACTAGATGCTGCTTTCAGACTTCCTAGGACACTATTGAACCTGGCTCTAATACCAAGTTTGTAACGACCGGATTTTTCTGAATCGGAACGCTACATGGTGATCATGACCTCGAAGGAACATAAGCTAACCCATGACTGATATCTGTACTTATATGCTGCATAAAAAACTAAAAAATACGAAAACATGAACTAAAAGTCCATAAGGTTCAACTTGGATAAACATTTGATAAGAACAATATCTAAAAGTGGTATAACAATACCAAAACAAATATAAAATAACTATCTGAATAAGGAGTAGATGGGACATATCCCCAACTAACTGCGATTATTGAAATAATTTGAAAACTTAAATAATAATGTAATCATCAGGTCCTCAAAGGATGAGGACTCACTGCTAACTCTGATCATTGAATTGGGATGCTACTGGTTCTCTGGAGCTCATGCTTCTAAACCTATTATATAAAACACCATAGTGTAAATGCATTAGTACTTTGAATAAATTGGTATGCAAGTGAGATAGGCTAAATGCAACTGGTTCATATGCATGAACAATACTAACTGACTGACTAACATAAATATGAGATTACATGCATGACTATGTGACTATAACTGACATCTTGATAGGACTGAATACTGAGTTCTGACTACAGAGTTTACTTATATAGACATCTGATTCACAGATAAATGAGAAAGAAGGATACTGTATTACTAAATACTGAGGGACTAATACTATGTTATGGATAAATGAATAACTGTGTCTGATAGTTTTGATTATGAATAACTGGTTTGGTTGACTTAATCAAATAGTCCTGAAGTTGAATACTCATAACATGAGTTCTGATAACTTATATGACTGATAACATGAGTATTGAGAACTGATATAATTAATAACATGAGTGAGTGTATCTAACAGTCCTGAATCTAATGGAACTAGCTGAGTTTCGTAATATATCTGAATTGACTGTGTCTGACAGTCCAGAAATCTAAAGAAATTATCTGAGTTCTTTTACTGAGACTGAGACTATAACTGAGACTGTAGAAAGTAGTATTTAACCGACATTCCCCAAATGTGCTATGATAGATAAGCTGCGGTCCAATCTATGCCTTGATTGGAAGGGTGTCAATATCGCACCACTCGTAAGGACATCATTTGAGAAACCCTCATATAGCAGACAACTCTAGTGAGAATGGTAGAAACCCTCACATAACAGGTTAAGCCACCTTATTTACCCTTATATAGATAGATATGATTTCTCAACCTATGCTGGCTACATAGTTTTGGAATGCAAGGATTGCTTCTAGGAATGACACCCTGATATAATAGGTGAGTCCCCATCCTCGGGTTTAGTCGGTGCTAATTCCTACTCCAATATGAATGTACACTGAACATAATTTATTGAACTGAACTAAGCATGGACTGAGTCACTGAATTTCTGTGGCTGATAGAATACTAATGATATCTGACAACTGACTGAGTCATGAGATCATGGAGATTTTTTCTGAGTCATAAGACTATCTGAAGTCTAAGAGTTCATAGCTTGACTGAGAGTATCGTGAAAACATGACATGGGTCTAGGCACACAGCTAATATTTTGGGTACAAGTACCCCCAGGACTCGATGGAAGGAAACTAACAGAACTTGATACTCTTGAATACGTCATAATCACAAGAATACGTTTTTCAAAGCATTTCATCAAATGTCTAATTGGTATAAGCTTGTACATACATAGGGATTTCATGATATCATGCTAGTTAGACAATTTTCCTTCATCCAGGCACTTAATCAAACATATTGAAGGCATAGTACATGTAAAGCACATTATATAACAATTAAACATCATGCTTTAAATAAATTTCATCGTTCAAGGGCTTAGTCATAGGGTTACATGAATCTATGGTTAGAGTAATTAAACCCACACAGAAATTATCAACAATTATGGAATAGAACTCAATTCCTCGTTTATCAACATGAAAGAGAACATATAAAGCATGAAAACATGAAGAAAATCCATAACTTGTAGTTAAAAAGGATTCTTGGACTTCATGGATGAAAGGAGTCCATGAATGAATACTATGCATACCTTAGCTCGTGATTCTATGAATATTGATGGAGATATTCTTGAAATTCAATGGTGAATTCCCTTGGAACTGAACCTTCTATGAAAACACTAGGGCTTGTTCTTGAGAGTATTGTAGAGTAATTGAGTATAAGCTGCTAAATTGTGGCCAAATCTCATGTTATAAGGCTTATATAGGGTGGAAAATTTACCCATTTAACCCTAGAATGCATATTTAATTTCTGAGAATTTTTTTTGATTTTCATCCTTGGTGCGACGCGCCACTATTGTGCCAAGTCACTAGAATTGGACAATTGGGAATCTGTATGATGGCGCGATGCAGAGCTATCGTGTTGCCACCTTGTCTGCAACCTGGAAGTTTGACACGATGCACCACTATTATGGAGAAGTATTGGAAATTGACAATTTCCATTTGAGCTATCTCCGCGATGCTCTGAAGACTCTGGTAATATATTGTGTCACTAAAAAGGATCTAACTCTTCGTCCTTGTGTCGGATTTGGGAGAATTTGGTATTGATGGAAAGCTTGAAATTACCACATCTATAAAAGTGGATTCATATTTCAAAAAAATATTCTAACATTCTTGAGAAAAATTTTCAAGCTAGGAAAAGGACGGGTATTCCAATATCTCCCCCTTGAGAACATTCGTCCTTGAATTAGACTGACTGAGAGAGAGGAGAACATAAAATAATGTACATACTGAACATAAATAACTAAAACGTGATCTCTTGACTGACTTAACTAAAGAGCAAAAAATAACATAATGAACATGCATATCTGATGCATGACTAATCAGCTGAATTCATGTATATCTGATGCATGACTAATAATAACTTATGAATACATGACTTAATGTTCTGATGAATAGAATTTCTCGCAGTGAGAAGGCATGTCTGATGGATGATTACATAACTAAACTGGTATATGAATGCCTGAATATGCAAGAGTACATAGTACAAAGTTTATAATGGGAACTTGAGCATGAACTGAATATCAAGTTTGCAATGGTAGTTTGAACATGGAACTGAGTAAGTTTAAGAAAACCATTACGTGAATGAAAAGCACTGATGAACCCATGATTATGCTAGAAGTATGAATGAACGGGCACCTAAGTACATGATTGAGGCTGAAACATGGCATATAAAATGAATTTCATGAATTGATCTGATACTTGAACACATGAGTACAACTAAGCTAGGAGCTTAAGGGTTAACTTATGAGTACCCCCTACTCCTAAAATAGATTCATTGCGTGAAGAGAGAATGAAATGCTTATGTTATAAAAGTTTGGGGAATTATAGCGTATCTCTCCTTTGGTATACTAGATCCCTCCAGGAATACTATCTTGGCAGAGCTATTGAGGAAAACTGAGGTGATCCACAAGGAACCTAGGAACTTTATCATAACTAATTATTTGAGATCTAAGACTGAGGCATGATACATGATGTGAGTTGAGCTTGCACCTATCTGATTGGTTTATCTTAGAATGATTACATCCTTTCATGAGATTTTCTCTAGAGCACATAGCTGGGGATATGGAAACCAAACTGTATGAATTTGTCTATATAAGACAGCTGAGTAAGAAGGTCATAACTTGATTGAGATTTGGTAAGATGAGCTGAGAACGAAAAACACCATTTAAGATGAAATTACTAAGCCTCTTGCACTATAACTATGACTACTGAAAAGATTCACGTGGTGCAGAGCAAGAATGCATAAACATACTAACTTATCTAATTAACTGGATAACTGATACTTGAATACTGGGTATAAGAGACTGGTCAATACTTAGTCCAAATAACTTGACTGAGGTTGTATAACATTATGCATAGGAGATAATGATTGGCTGGATAACATGAGGTAACTGGGCATGGATTTATGAAAACTGTATTGCCTGAAGAATGGTAGGCTAACCGTCTAATGTGATTGGGAACATTCTGTAACCTGGGTTATTAACGTACTACTGACTGAGTAATCGATAACTATAACATTGTCAAGTTATCCTGAGACTGGACTGAATTTCTTATAACTACCGTTTAGACAGGTTTTAAAGTGTTTGATTCTGGGACTAAATGTTGATTACTGAAACTGAACACATAAACTATTACTAAGATAGTAATAGAATTTTTATAGATGCATGATGAGGAATGATATAGATCAAGGATCTGAATGTATACTCGCACTCTATACTTTTCCCCAACTTATAAATGCAATCTCCTTTTAGCCACCTATTTGCACGCTACTATAGCATTCAGTCCAATCATCATAAATGCACCTTCGTGTAAAGTAAGCATGAAAAAATCTCCTATTAACATGAATCATTTACAGTCAATCTTCTAAGAAACTGCTAATTACTACACTATTTTCACAAAGAGCTCATTGAAGGGTTAAATCAAGAGGACCTGAAGCATGAATGGATACTGACTGAACTTGACACTTGAACTGAAGCCTGAGATATAGAATATCAATAATAGGGATTCATCGAAATAGTTTGAACTGAGGATATACATGACATATCCGAGTTTGGCTACTCACTAAAATTAGAGCATGCGTCATTTGGACTGACCATACTATAAAGCATGACATGAGTATGTGGGTCACGAGCTACATAAACTGAGTCTGAAATTTTTGAATTTGTGAGACAAGATTCATAACACTGAGGGAGCTGGAACTGAACTCCTTATGCTGGGAACTGAAAGCGCATATAATTCGTGGAAATTGAGTAAAAGTAGGTTGCGTTCATGGAACTAATTCATATTGCGGGGTAAAATAGGACCCCTCATACTGGAAACATAAACCGTATAAGATTTACAAAAAAATACATGCACATGATTCATAACCATAGAGTTGACAGGCAAGGCCTGAGTGGATTTTGTAATAGCTGAAGTGTAAAACTCTACACTGAGATAATGATGGGTCGAGAATAGTCTTCCTTTACTACTTTTTATACATACTGGCACTACTACTGGAATCTGGGAACCTAAAATGGTTTACTCAATCTATCATCTCCCCCTTGACTTTAAGCCATCATCATAAGTCTGTAAACACTTTACCAAACTCTGAACTGAACCCAAATCATCGTCACATACTTACACTCTATTTGACACCTGGTTGCCATACTAAACATATCATCTAGTTCTATTTATTCATATACAACTAATATCATATCCACTCCTTCAACCCTAATGTCATGTCAATAAACTTAAATTCTTGCTCTCACTGTTCAAGCCTACTGATTAACTTTGGTATAGCTATCAACATGAATACATCATCTGTTCAACCTGGATTATGTTATCCCAACTCTACTACTGCTAAACTCCTAAACGCATGCTTCTAACTCTAGGTCATATGTTATTATAGAATTCGGAGAAGGGATCTGATGACATATGAGTTCTCATGATCATGAATAAGAGCTGTACAACTCTGGAACATAACTGAACTGTTGGGATACTTTTGAGCTTATGGGCAATCCCATAACTAACCGTAAGGTCTTTCTGAGAAAGACCTATCACTAGGACTCGAGCTTCTCTGCTTTTGTTAAAGGTAAAGTTGATATGCGTGAAGTATGATGAGAATCTACAAGAGTTTCTTAAAGAACCTTCCTATAGCACGATCTGAGACATGAAAAAAAGGGAAACTATTTATAAATGAACTCATAGCCTCCTGAACATAAGTGTGGTGTACAACACACGCATATACAAGACTCTACTAGATGCGACTTTCAGACTTCCTAGGACACTATTAAACCTGGATCTAATACCAAGTTTGTAATAACCCGATTTTTCTAAACCGGAACACTACACAGTGCTTATGACCTTGAAGGACCACAAGATAACCCATGATAGATATCTATACCTGTATACTGCTTAAAAGAGTAAAAAATGCTGAAACATGAACTAAAAGGCCATAAGGTTCAAACTAGATAAACATCTAATAAGAAGAATGTCTGAAAGTGATATAACAATACCAAAACAAATCTCAAATAACTGTCTGACATGCTATTGTCTGAAAGCCTCTAATCTATCTGAATAAGGAGTTGATGGGACATACCTCTGACTAACTCCGACTACTAAAATAAACTGAAAACTAAAATAATAATGTAATCATCATGTCCTCGAAGGATGAGGACTTACTGCTAACTCTAATCACTGAACTGGGATGCTACTGGTTCTCTGGAGCTTTTGTTTCTAAACCTATTGTATAAAACACCATAGCACAAATGTGTCAGTACTTTGAATGTACTGGTATGCAAGTGATGTAGGCTCAATGCAACTGGTTCATATGCATGAACAATACTAACTAACTGACTAACAAGAATATGAGAATACATGCATGACTACATAACTGTAACTGACATCGTGATAGGACTGAATACTGAGTTCTGACTATTGATTTTGCTGATATAGACATCTGAGTCACTGATGAATGAGAAAGAATGATACTGTATTACTGAATACTGAGGGACCCATACTATGGTATGGATATATAAATAACTGTGTCTGACAGTTCTGATTATGAACAATAGGTCTGGTTGACTGTATCAAACAGTCCTAAAGTTTGATATTGATAACATAAGTTTTGATAACAGATATGACTGATAATATAAGTTTTGAGAACTCATATAATTGATAACATGAGTAACTATATCTGAGAGTCCTATATCTGATGGAACTAGTTGAGTTTCGTACAATATCTGAATTGAATGTAGATGACAGTCCTGAAATTTGGAGAAACTATCTGCATTCTTTTACTGAGACTGAGGCTATAACTGAGACTGTGGGAAGTATTATTTAATCAACATGACCCAAATATTCAATGATAGCTAAGATGGGGTCCAATCTGTGCCCTAATTGAAAGGGTGTCAATATCGCGCCACTGGGAAGGACAACATGTAAGAAACCCTCATATAACAGGTAACTTTAGTGATAACGGTGGGAACCCTTACATAACAGGTTAAGCCACCTCATCTACCCTCATATAGTAGGCTATGATGTGTCAACCTATGTTAGCTACATATTTCTAGAATGCAAGGATTGTTTTTAGGAATCACACCCTAATATAAAAGGTGAGTCCCCATCCTTGGATTCACTCGGTGCAAATTCCTACTCCCATCTAAATGGACACTGAACATGATTTACTTAACTGAACTGAGCATGGACTGAGTCACCAATGTTTCGTGGCTGATAGAATACTACTGATATTTGACAATTGACAGAGTCATGAGATCATGGAGATTTTTCCTGAGTTATAAGACTATCTGAAGTCAAAGAGCTCATATCTTGACTGAGAGTATCGTGAAAACATGACATGGGTCTAGGCACAAGGTTAATATTTTGGGAACAAGTACCCCCAGGACTCGATGGAAGGAAACTGACATGACTTGATATTCTTGAATACATGATAATCACTACAATACGTTTATTGAAGCATTTCATCAAACTTCTAATAGGCATAAGCTTTTACATACATAGGGATTTCATGATATCATGCTGGTTAGACAATTTTACTTCATCTAGGCATTTAATCAAACATATTGTAAGCACAGTACATTTAAAACTCATTATACAACAATTAAACATCATGCTTCAATAAAATTTCATCATTCAAGGGCATAGTCATTGGGTTGTATGAATCTATGGCTATAATAATTAAACCCACATAGAAATTATCAACTATCATGGAATAGAAATCAATTCCTCATTTATCAACGTGAAAGTTAACATACAAAGCTTGAAAACATAAAGAAAATCCATAACTTGCAGTTAAAAAGGATTCTTGGACTTCATGGATGAAAGGAGTCCATGAATGAACACTATGCATCATGATTCTATGAAAATTGAAAGAGAGATTCTTGAAATTTGATAGTGACTTCCCTTGGAATCGAACCTTCTATTAAAACCCTAGGGCTTGTTCTTGAGAGTTTTTGAGAATAATTGAGTATAAGTTGTTCAATTATGGCCAAATATCGTGTCATAAGGCTTATATAGGGTGGGAAATTGACCCTTTTAACCCTAGAACATGTATTTAATTTCTGAGAAAATTTTCTAATTTTCATCCTTGGTGCGACGCACCACATCGCGCCAAGTTAGTGGAATTGGACAATTGAGAATCTGCATGGTTGCGCAATGTGGAGCTATCGCGTTGCCACCTTGTCTACGACCTGGAAGTTTGGCGCGATACGCCACTATCGCAGAGCAACACTGGAAATTGATAATTACCATTTGAGTTATCTCCGCGATGTGCTGAAGGCTCGGGTGTTACACTATCTCACTAAAAAGGCTCTAACTCTTCGCCCGGATGTCATTTTTCAAAGAAAACTTTTAACATTCTTGAGAAAAAATTTCAAGATAGGAAAAGTACAGGTATTACAATATCTCCCCCTTGAGAACATTCGTCCTCGAATGAGATTGACTGAGAAAGAGAAGAACATAAACTATCGTACATACTAAACATGAATAACTAAAACATGATTTCTTAACTGACATAACTGAAGAGTTGAATATAAGATACTGAACATGCATATCTGATGCCTAAATATGCAAGAGTACTTAGTACCAAGTTTATAATGGGGATCTGAGCATGAAATGAATACCAAGTTTGTAATGGTAGTTTGAACATGGAGCTGATTAACTTTAAGAAACCTGTTATGTGACTGAAAAGGCGCTGAAGACCCCATGATTATGAAAGAAGTATGCATGAACGGGGACTTGATAACATGACTGATGTTGCAACATGGCATATAAATTGAATTTTGTGAACTAAACTAAGTCTTGAATACATGACGTACAACTAAGGTTGGAGCTTAAGGGTTAACTTATGAGTATCCCTTACTCCTAAACTGGATTCATTACGTGAAGAGAGAATGAAATGCTTATGTTATAAAAGTTTGGGGAATTATAGCGTATCTCTCCTTTGGTATACTAGATCCCTCCAGGAATACTATCTTGGCAGAGCTACTAAGGAAAACTGAGGTGATGCATAAGGAACCTAGGAACTTTGTTCTAAATAATTATCTGAGATCTAAGACTGAGGCATGATACATGAACTGAGCTGAGATTGCACCTATCTAATTAGTTCATCTTAGAATGATTACATCCTTTTTTGAGATTTTGGCTAGAGCACATAGCTGGAGATATGGAAACCAAACTGTATGAATTTTTTTGTATAAGAAAGGTGAGTAAGAGTATCATAACTTGATTGAGATTCGGTAAGATAAGTTGAGGCCGACTAATACCATTTAAGATTAAATGACTAAGCCTCTTGCACTACAACTAAACATACTGACTAATCTGATTAACTAGATAACTGATAGTTGAATACTGGTCATGAGTGACGTGTTTGTACTTAGTCCAAATGACTGGACTAAGGCTGTAAAACATTATGCATAGGAGATTATAATTGACTGGATAACATGAGGTAACTAGCCATGGATTTATGAAAACTGTATTGCCTCAGGAATGCTAGGCTAAGCGTCTAATATGATTGGGAACATTATGTAAACTGAGGTATTGAGGTACAACTGACTGAGTAATCGATAACTATAACATTGTCAAGCTATCCAGAAAGTGGACTAAATTTCTTATAACTGATGTTTAGACTGGTGCTGAAGTATTTAATTTTGGGACTGAATGTTTATTACTAAAACTGAACACTGAAACTATAACTGAGATGGTAACTAAATTATGATATATGCATGATGAGGACCGATATAGATCAAGGATCTAAATATATACTCGTACTCTATACTTTTCGCCAACTTATAAATGCCATCTCTTGCTAGCCACTTACTTGCACGCTACTACAGCATTCAAGCCTATCATCATAACTGGACCTTCGTGTAAAGTAATCATGCAAAAATCTCCTCTTAATATGAATCATTTACTCTTTATCTTTTAAGAAACTGCTAATTACTACACTATTTTTATAGAGAGAGCTCATTGAAGGGTTAGATCAGGAGGACCTGAAGCATAAATGGATACTGATTGAACTTGACACTTGAACTAAAGCCTGAGAAACAAAATATCAATAACATGGATTCACAAAAATTTTTTGAACTGAGGATATACTTGACATATCTAATATTGGCTGCTCACTAGAATTGTAGCATGAGTCATGTGGACTGAGCATACTGTAAAGCATGACATGAGTATGTGGGTCATGAGCTGCGTGACCTAAGTCTAAAATTTCTAAATTTGTGACACATGATTGATACTCCTTATGCTGGGAACTAAAAGTGCACACAATTCTTAAAAAGTGCATTAAAGTAGGTTTGATCATAGAACTAATTCATACTGCAGGGTAAACTGGGAGCCCCCATACTGGGAACGGAAACTGTACATGATTTACGAAAAAATGCATGAGCATGATTCGTGACCATAGAGTTGACATGCAAGGCCTGAGTGGATTTCGTGAAAGCAAAAGTGCAAAACTTAGCACTGAGATAAGGATGGGTCGGGAATTGTCTTCCCTTACTGCTTTCTATACATACTGGCACTACTACTGGAATTTGGGAGCATGAAATGGGTCACTCGATCTATCATCTCCCCCTTGACTTTAATCCATCATCATAAGTCTGTAAACACTTTACTAAACTCTGAACAGAACCAAAATCATTGTCATATACATACACTCTATTCGACACATGATTTTCATACTAAGCATATCATCTGGTTCTATTTCTTCACATACTACAAATATCACATCCACTTCTTCAAGCCTAATTTCATTTCAATAAACTTAAATTCTTGCTCGCACTGTTCAAGCCTACTGATTAACTTTCGTATCGCTATCATCATGAATACATAATCTATTCAACCTGGATCATGTTATCCCAACTCTACTACTGGTAAACTCCTGAGTTCATGCTTTTAACTCTAGGTCATATGCTATCATAGAATTTGGAGAAGGAATCTGATGACATATGTTTTCTCATGATCATGAATAAGAGTTGTACAACTCTGGAACATAACTGAAATGATGGGATACTTTTGAGATTGTGGGCAATCCCATAACTGACTGTGGGGTCTGTCTAAGAAAGCCCTATCTCTAGGACTCGAGCTTCACCGCTTTTGTTAAAGTATGGTAAAGTTGAAATGCATGAAGTATGATGAAAATCTCCAAGAGTTTCATAAAGAACCTTCTTAAAGCACGATCTGAGACATGAAAGAATGGAAATTATTTCTAAGACATCTCATAGGCTTCTGCACATAATTGTGGTGCACAATACACGCATGTACAAGACTCTACTAGATGCGGCTTTTAGACTTCCTAGGAGACTATTAAACTTGGCTCTAATACCAAGTTTCTAATGACCCAATTTTTCTAAACCAGAATGCTACATGGTTCTTATGACCTCGAAGGACCACAAGCTAACCCATGACTAATATCTGTACCTATATACAGTATAACAGACTGAAAAATATGGAAATATGAACAAAAAGGACATAAGGTTCAAACTAGATAAACATCTGATAAGAACAATGTCTAAAAGTGGTATAACAATACCAAAATAAATCTGAAATAACTATCTGATATGCTATAGTCTGAAAGTCTTTAAACTGTCTGAATAAGGAGTTGATGGGACATATCCCCAACTAACTCTGACTACTGAAATAATAATGTAATTATCATGTCCTCGAAGGATGAGGACTCACTGCTAACTCTGATCACTCAACAAGGATGCTACTGGTTCTCAGGAGCTCGCGCTTCTAAACCTATAGTATAAAACACCATAGCACAAATGCAACAGTACTTTGAATGTCCCGGTATACAAGTAAGGTAGGCTAAATGCAACTAGTTCATATGCATGAACAATACTAAATGACTAACTAAATGAATATGAGAATATATTCATGACTACGTAACTATAATTGACATCGTGATAGGAATGAATACTGAGTTCTAACTACTAAGTTTACTAATATAGGCATCTGAGTCACTGATGAATGATAAAAACCGATATTATATTACTGAATACCGAGGAACTAATACTATGTTACGAATATATGAATAACTGTGCCTGGTAGTTCTGATTATGAAGAACTGGTCTAGTTGACTGTATCTAACAGTCCTGAAGTTGAATACTGATAACATATGTTCTAATAACTTATATGACTGATAACATGAGTGCTGAGAACTAGTATAACTGATAATTTGATTGACTATATCTAACAGTCCTAAATCTGATGGAACTACCTGAACTTCTTATATATCTGAATTGACTGTATCTGACAGTTCTAAAATATGAAGAAATTATCTGAGTTCTTTTACTGAAACTGAGACTGTAACTGAGACAGTGGGAAGTAGTATTTAACTGACATGCCCTAAATGTGCTATGATAGCTAAGTTGGGATCCAATTCGTGCCATGATTGGAAGGGTGTCAATACCGTACCACTAGTAAGGACAACATGTGAGAAACCCTCATATAACAGGTAACTCTAGTGAGAATGGTGGGAACCCTCACATAACAATTTAAGCCACCTCATTGACCCTCATATAGCAGACTACGATATCTCAACCTATGCTGGCTACATAGTTCTGGAATGCAAGGATTGCTTCTAGAAATCACACCCTCATATAACAGGTGAGTCCCCATCCTTGGGTTCACTTGGTGCTAATTCCTCTCCCATTTGAATGGACACTGAACATGATTTACTAAACAGAAATGAGTATTGACTGAGTCACTGAATTTATGTGGCTGACGGAATACTACTGATATCTGGCAACTGACTGAGTTATGAGATCATAGAGATTTTTCCTGAGTCATATGACTATCTGAAGTCTAAGAGTTCATATCTTGACTGAGAGTATCATGAAAATATGACATGGGTCTAGGCACACAGCTAACATTTCAGGTACAAGTACCCCCAGGACTCGATGGAAGGAAACTGACATGACTTGATATTCTTGAATACATGATAATCACCACAATACATTTATTGTAGCATTTCGTCAAACGTCTAATAGGCATAAGCTTGTACATACATGGGGATTTCATGATATCATGCTAGTTAGACAATTTCCCTTCATCCAGGCATTTAATCAAACATATGGTAGGCATAATGCATCTATTGCACATTATACAACAATTAAACATCATGCTTTAATAAAATTTCACCATTCAAGGGCTTAGTCGTAGGGTTGCATGAATCTATGTCTATAATAATTAAACCCACATAGAAATTATCAACAGTCATGGAATAGAAATAATTTCCTCAATTATCAAAATGAAAGAGAACATACAAAGCATGAAAACATGAAGAAAATCCATAACTTGTATTTAAAAAAGGATTCTTGGACTTTATGGATGAAATGAGTCCATAAATGAACACTATACATACCTTAGTTCGTGATTCTACGAAGATTGTTGGAGAGATTCTTGAAATTTGACTATGAATTTCCTTGGAATTGAACCTTCTATGAAAACCCTAGGACTTGTTCTTGAGAGTTTTTGAGAGTAATTGAGTATAAGCTGCTGATTTATGGCCAAATCTCGTGTTATAAGGCTTATATAGGATGGGAAATTGACCTTTTTAACCAAGAACACATATTTAATTTCTGAGAAAATTTCCCGATTTTTATCCTTGGCACGCACTCCACTATCGCGCCAAGTCACTGGAATTGGACAATTAGGAATCTTCATGGTGGCGCAATGCGGAGCTATCGCGTTGCTGCCTTGTCTGCGACCTGGAAGTTTGAAGAGACATGCCACTATCACGAAGCAACACTGGAAATTGACAATTGCCATTTGAGCTATCTCCGGGATGCACTGAAGGCTCAGGTGATACACTGTCTCACTAAAAAGGCTCTAACTCTTCGCCCGGGTGTCAGCTTTGGGCGAATTTGGTATCGATGGAAATCTTATTGAATTTCCTACATGAAAATATTGAAAATATCACATCTATAAAAGTGGATTCATCTTTCAAAGAAAGCTTCTAACATTTTTGGAAAAATATTTCAAGCTAGGAAATGTACGGGTATTACAATAGGGTAGGCTGATATGCATGGTTTCATGAATAGGAATAATAATTACTAACTGATTGTACATGTAAAACATAGGGTAATGAGTAGAGAACATGAAATCCATAGGTACTAAAAATATGTGAAGCATATAAATACTATTTATGCATGATAATCTATAAATACTGAAGATACGTGAAAATCTATAGACACTGAGGATTCTTGACCAAGCATATAACAAGAACTGAGTAAAATCAGTAAACTGAGATACTAAAATGACTGACTTCTATATGCTTTGGCCAAACAATACTAAGACTAAATAACTTGACGGAGACTATGACTGAGACTGTATCTGGGACTGTTGTAGGTATCATCTAACCGACATGCCCCAATCTGAGCTAATCAGGGTCCAACCTATAACTCCAGTTGTATGGGTATTAATACCATGCCACGGGTACTAACATTGGCTATGTGGATCCACTAAACTGATATAATTTCCAAAGGACTAAGGTTGTCAAGCCTAAATTGACGGGTGACCCTTGCGAGATAGTCAAACCTAATCTGACGGGTGACCACTCATATCCTACGCTGGATACATACTTGTAGAGTATAGGGACTGCTACTAATGACTCTGCCTATCTGACAGGGTAGTCGTTGTCCCTGCACTCGCTCGGTGCTAAATTCTACTCTCAACTGAAAGACACTATGATACTAGACTGTTCTAAGTTTAATGACCGATATCTGACTATTCTGATAATGCTCATAGTATAATTTGAAGACGATTTTGTAATGTAATAAGACTATACTAAATAAAAAGCTATGGTTTTTGGGTATTAAATACCCCCAAGACTCAAAACAATAATACTGAAAGACATTAAAGCTTAGAGGACAAAGCATGAAGGCTTTTATTTAATCAATCACTTTTGTACGCATTTTATCAAACCCTTGTGGTTCATGGTTCAAAACAACCATTGGAATGTTCCAAAACATATAGAAACAACATGAATCTGACGTAATAGAGTTCAACATGAATCCGACATAATAGAGTTAAATCATGGTCTTGTTTAATAACTAATAACATTAAAACATGAAGGATTGAATAATAACAATAATTTCATGGTAACATGGTATAAAATCATAGTTCATGGAGATTCATGGGTGAAATCACAATTTAAAACATAATAACTTGAACGGATCAAAATTTTATAATTTAAAAAGGGTTGCTTGGACTCCATGGATGAAAGGGATCTTTTAACATACCTTAATGGATGAATTTCTTGAAGTTCTTGGTGAGTTCTTGAGGATTGGCTTTGAAATCGGAGAACTAGGGTTCTTGATTTGGGGGAGAAAGCTTCGTGATTTGGGGAAAAATAATTAAAATAAAGAGTTTAAAAATGATTTTAGGGCTTAAAGGCGCACCTGGGTGGATTAAAATTAGGGGAAAGGACTATTTTATCCCTGGGAAAAACTTTTAATTTTTCATCGAATTTTTCTAAAATGGGCACCTGGCATGACGCGGCGCTATGGCGCCGTGTCACTGGAAACTAACAACTGGGAATTGGGCCGACAGCGCGATGCGCCACTATCATGGTAAGCCTTTGGATGCCATTTTGTCCACCTCCGTAATGCGCCATCATCGCGGAGGCCTACTGGAAATTGACAAACGGGAAATGGGCCTGCTCTACGACGCACCATGATCGCGGAGTCACACTGAAAATTGAAAATTGTCATTTGGGCTGCCTACGCGATGCTCTAAGGGTTAAAATAATGATGTTTAACAATTGAAACTTTAAATCACCATAACTTCTTACTCGGTTATCGGATTTAGGTAAATTTTATATCGTTGGAAAGCTAGTTTAATTTCCTACGCAATGGCAGGCTCTAAACTGAAAAATAATGAGTGTTTCAAAAAGTTTATATATGAATAATCATGTATTGGGACTTAGATTATGCTAGGAAAATATGGGGTGTTATAAAACCCGACATAAAATGAATAGGTAACATATAGAAAGCATAGTTCCTTAGAACTAAACATGATATAAGGCATGGATCTGTGGGTCATGGGCATCACAAAATTGAGCTTGAATACATGAGAGCTCGGATTACTGAGTGACACTATTTCTTCTAGTTTGGAGGTCAGAACATGGATATTAGTGTATAGAGAACTCGAATCATAGGCATAGGCATGACTGGAATAGAATGACTTCTTAAATATAAGTATGAGAAGCTTGATTTAATAGGAATAGATTTACCATGACTTTCCCCCCTAAAACTTGGCACCACATGAAAATTTGGAAACTACCTTAATTTACCATCTCTCCCTTAAATCAAAGTCATAATCCTAGATTGAGGACATATCTTCTCATTAAATCAAAAAGTAAAACACTCAACACAATGGGGTGTCATCGTACACATAAATGCTAAACTCCCCTGAAAAACTATACTTCGAAGGCATTGTTTCTGGGGAATGCTACTCTTAATTTTTGTTCATCTCTATAGCCATCACCCTACAACTCAAATTCACACTCTCTTAAACATACATATCCACCCTCCTTATCACATAATGATCAAGTCTCCTTTACTTAATATACTAGCATTAAACCTCTAATCCCATATCCTTACAACTTAACAAAATTTGTAGACTTATACCAAAGGCATATATTGCCTACCTATATTTCCTCAATTCAGCTCTAAAGAACATCATATAACATCTCCATAGACTTCTCCATACTATGAAACCTGCAAACACAGGATAGGTGTACATGACACTAATATCCATAAAACCTTATCAAACAATATGCTACCTGAGGGTTCAACTTAATCTTATATAGTTATGCCTTTTTCCACTTAATAACTAAACCATAATTATCTACTCCTTTTTCCACGAGTTGCCAATCTAGTCTATTCCACATATTACATCAAACCCACTAATTCATTCCCACAAAAGATGCATTATCAATCTTAAGCTACTATGCTGACCACCATACTCTACATCTAATGTTCAAGCCTATAGTCTAGCATTAATCATGTACCACCGATAAAACATGCCACATACTACTAATGCCTAAAATTGGGGAAACAACTTGAATACCTCATATCACTTAACTATGACCTACAATCACATCCCTTTCATGACATTACTACTACACCTCAGATTCTACTACACATCTTCTTATATGCAGTACTATTTTACAACTACTAGAGAAAAGACAACAAAGAGGGTAAGGTCACATAATAAGGACAGTCGATCTTAATCTCATAGTATAACCCATTACCATCTATTAACATGTTCTACTTTCTCATCTCCTATTTTTCTTACCCATACATACATTTCCACTATCTTCAAATTCCATAAATAACACTATGTTTTTCCTAAAGTTAGTCTATACTTATAACTTATTGGCTAGCCTACCCTTTTTCGGTTTACCATCTATAAATGATTTCTTCAACCCCATAACTATTCACTCTGTGCTTCTATCCTATTTTGAATAACTAATAATCATAGAAAATCACTTCCCTCACAGACTACCATACAATCTATAACTCTTGCCATGACATTAGTTTGTAGCTATAAAATGGTAAACTACCCCTCGTTCAATGGTTATACAACTAAAACTAACTTCTATACCTAAAAGTTGCCCTCACTCTAACTTCTAAACTCTTGACTTCATATCACTATCTTCTAGACCATTTTGCTACCAATAGGTCATGACACCTTATAACATTTTTCCACTTAGGTGGAAATATTATTATGACATTCTGCTACATATCTCTACCCTTAAGCATGACATTTGTAACAAAGATTCTAAAAGAAATTGAATACACTTTGTACTTCACGATCAAATACATGATTGATATGGATAGGGATATAAGCTTAAATCAATATATTTTGAAGCACTAACGAACTCCTCTTAAGTCCTCATAGAAGTTCATAACCTCATTAATGTCTAAATCAGAAAGGACCACATCACTTAGACACTCAGTTTTTACACTTGTATCGTCAAGACAATGAAACATAGCCAATAGAATTTGAACAAGGAAGGAATTTGGATAACTTTTATAAGGACAACACAATAGCATGAACTAGACTATAAAAGAATAGGAAACATCTCATAAATGCCTCATAGTTTCCTCCTTATAAGTGTGGCATACTACACACCCATATATAGGTCTTCACTTGACACAGCTTCGTAGACACCCTGGGACCATGAACTATGCTCCAATACAAACCTTGTAACGACCCAAGTTAAGGTCCTAGCAGAGACGGGCATCCCAAACCACAAAGGCCCAACAGACTGCATAACATGCTATCATGAACATAATCCATGCATGCATCAAAATATGAATGATATGATAGTGTTGAATGGAAACTTATAATCAAACTATGTCTAAAATTTTTGATAAAATAATACTTACATCTCGTCTACAAAGCCTCTACTGAAGACTAACTGAATAGGCCTGGACAAGTACCATGGACGGACCATAAAATAACTAAACTAACATAAGAATAGACTGCCTTCTAAAGCAAAGGAGGATCACCAACTCTGAACTCTTGGAATAATATACTGGTTTGCCAGACCATGGGACTGGGCCTCAAAACCTTAAATATAGGGGGTCAATACACGAAAGTACTAGTACGTAGAACAACCCAAAAATAACACATATCTTATGAAAAATAAGTGAGAGCATTTTGT
Source organism: Capsicum annuum (assembly GCF_002878395.1). Taxonomy (NCBI): domain Eukaryota; kingdom Viridiplantae; phylum Streptophyta; class Magnoliopsida; order Solanales; family Solanaceae; genus Capsicum; species Capsicum annuum. The sequence goes on from NC_061111.1 coordinate 64,981,341, forward strand.
AACCAACTTATCATAACATATTTAGAAATGCATGGGCATAATCAATAAGCTTTAACATTTTTATAAATAACATTTCAACTCATTCTCTTACTTCTGAGCTAGGTGGTACACCCTACACTTCTACAATCCAATGGGCTATATGGAATCCTTCCTTAACTCGGCGGCTAAGACACCAACCCAAGTTTGCCGCAAGGGTTGGAGTTTCTAATTTTGATACATCAAAGGGCACAGGGCCAACATGCAATTCCTATCTTAGGACATAATAAAACCCATATCAGTAAAACACAATTTTGGGTGATGAGTAATCTGAACTCGTACCTTTTTTCGTGTAACCACCTAATTCTCTTAGAGCCAATTTTAACCTTTTTGAAACATGCATCTTGAAGAAATCAAAATCTGAAAATCTAAAAAAAGTTAGTATTTTGATCTATTCTAAATCTATCATGGCATTCATCTGTTTGGTATTGTCATACCAAGACTTGCAAGTCATATAGAAGTCATATCATATCATGCCTTAGTCTTTTCAATAAAAACATGGTATTTGACCACCAAAAATATTTAAACATTCCAAGAGAGTTCTTATTTCAAGACATATGAAACACATGCAAAATACATTCTTTTCAGTACTTTGATAAAGTATGGTCATCTCTTTCATCAATCACATGCAAGTCCTTTACTAGGGAACATAAAAATTTATAAAACAAGGAAAACCCCCTCTCAAAATTCATTCATAAGACAATAACAATCTGTAAACATTGGCAAAACATTTAAACTCAACTTTTAATCATCCATGTAAGAAATCCATAACATTGTTAAGACAATGGGTTTCATAACAAAAGAGGGAATTACATAAATGTTGCTTTTGTATAAATTTTTATACTCATAACATCCATACACATTAACATAATTAAAGTTTATGAAAAACCCCTATAGTTTCAATAAGATTTCATCATAAATCGGGGTTCCCAATGTATGCTCTCAAATAAATCTCAAATCTCATAATACGTGCATACATATATACTTTAGATCTTGTAAAAAATATTTAAAATTTATTCCCTTGGAGTTAGGATATCCCCACGTTCCTTTTTTTAATGAAAAGAAATTTGAATTATCTTGAAATATAGCTTTGAAATCTAGCCTTGAAAGAAACCCTATTTTTTTTGTTCTTGAGAGTGAAGAGTATTGTGAGTTGTTTAAAACTAATTAGGGGTGAATAATAATGATTATTGGATGATTTAATACATAGTTGTGGATTTTGGGGTGAGTAAAAGACCGAAACACCACTAGAGAAACCAACAAAAATGCTGGATTTTCCTCAGCTAACGACTAGGTTGATGAGCTGTCAACTTGGTGACGTCCCGTCGCCCTAGTCATCAATTATAGGTGGAATTTGGTCCTTGTTGGTTAAGGGTGATGAATAGGGTTGATGAATCATCACCTAGTTGATGGCTCATCAACTTAGTCATCACTCTGATGACAAATCGTCAACTTCATCATCACCTTTTGATAGTCAGACACTCCGAAGTAAATGAGAATCACTTTCTACCCCGATATTGAATTAAGGTGAAACTAATTGCGTTAGAAATAGGACTCGAAGATCTTTCATTTGGTATATATTACGACACGTATCTAATTACATAATAGGAGTAATGATCATTGTAATTTGACCAAAGCTGAAACATCACTAAATCTTAGTCATTAAAAAAAGTTCTCAACTAGTCTTTGAGTAAGGAGATTTTTTTTGTGACCTCAATTCACATTCAAGGGTATTGTAACATTATAGAATTGATCACCATACATATAATAATAAGGAATCATTGGGTTCGGGTCTATAGCGTAGGAATGATTTTTTGAATCCCAAAAATACGGGGTGTTACAGAACATAAGAAGGATTCATAAAACACAACTCTCATGACCCAAACCGAGGCCCTAGCCACGATGAGTATACCAAACCTTGAAGGGCCGAGAGTCCCCTTAGCATACTATCATAAAAAAATCCATACATAAATCAAAGTGCGGAAGATATAACAGTGTTCATTGGAAACTTATAATCTTAAATATGTCAACAAGATATGACAATACTACACTTCAATTACTGTCTACGAAGCCTCTAATGAAAAACTATATGTCTAGGCCCCGACAAAGCCCCTGACTAGACCATATACTAAAATAATCAACATAAAAGTAAATTCCTTCTGAAAGATGGATGGCTCACCAATTTGTCATATCCTAAGTGTTCTACTGATGTGATAAATCATGGGACTATACCAAAAAACCTAAAATATAGAGGGTCAATACACAAAGCTACTGGTACGTAGAACAATCCAAAAAGAAAATATATTTTTATGCAGCATAGGTGATAGAATTTCATAAAAATATGTCATCATAAAACATTTGAAAATACATAGGCATAATTTGATGAGCTTCAAACATTTCCTTATAATTATGACTCACTCTCTATTTTACTTCTGAGCTAGATGGTACACGCTACAAACATACTTATCCACAGGCTAAAAGTACTCCACCATTGACTTGGTGGCCAAGCTCCCGATCCATGTTTTCCGCAAGGATTGGGGTCTGTCATTCATAGTATTCCATAAGGCAGTTGCCAAAGTACAATCCCTATAATAGCACATTATAACCCCATATTGGCAAAATACAGTTTTAGGCTAAGAGTTGTCTGAACTTAAACCTTCTTTGGGTAACCAACTAGCTCTTTTTAAGCCTATTTTTAGTTCTTCAAAATCATGCTTCATTCTTATAAAACATTCAATGCTTATTCTGTTAATGGTAAATCAGCTCCTAGTATCTTTATGCCCAAACTTGCAAGTCATTCATATCATACCACATCGTATCTGCCTTTATTATTCAAAAACATTGATATGATCACCCAAATATTTTATCAATCACAAGAGAGCTCTTATTTCAAAAGTATGTGAAAACTCATACAAACACACTCTCTTTTTAAGAATTAAACTGTGGCGGCCAACACTCATAAATCATATGCAATTTCTTCACTAGGACACAAGAGCCTTTGGAATAAGAATCGCCTCTTTGTAAACATGTAAATTAACAAAGCATAACTGATAAAGAGGCATTTATAACTTGACAAATATAATCATTCATACAGCAGACCCATTATTTAGTTATACATAAATCTCATGATTTAAAAAGGGCTCTTAAGTCATGTTCTTGAAAACAATTCACAATTCATACCATGAAAAGTCCATAAATTTCATCATGGGGAGGGGGATTTCACAAATCTCATTCATAAATTACTTTTCAAACTTAAATCACATATGCACGAGATTATAAATAAATCTTATGGAAAAACCCCATGACAAATACATACTTTCATCGAATTAAGTCTATGATGCACTCTCTTTAAACAATTTCTGAAAAACTCATTACATATATATTCATATATAACTTTAAAGCTTGTAAAAATCATAAAACCTATGCCCATGAGATTTAGGATAGCCCTATGTAACTTAAGCTTCTTGATTTGTGAATAAAGCTTGAATCTTTGGGACTTGAATGATGAATTTGTGAAAGGAACCCTACTCTTCATAATTTCGTGAAGATCTTTGAACTTGGGAAACTTGGATTCTTGATTCCTTGGTGAAAAAGGAATTGAATTTGTTCTTGGGGAGGGGGTATTCTTGAGAGGTTTTGGAGAAAAAGGGAAAATAATGCCCTAAAAAATTCCCTAAGTCATGTTATGGACAATGGGGTTGAGGAGGGAAAAGACCCAATTTCACCTTAATTATTTAAATCAACAAAACTAGACACAACTACGTAACCACGACGCGGTCTTATGACTGTAGCTTACTAGTTCTACCGATAATGTTCATAACTTTTTGCTCAGGTATTGGATTAAGGCAAAATTGGTATCGTTAAAAAGTTAATTCAATTATCTACAATTTGGTGGGCCTTGAGATGAAAAACTCCACATACATAAAAATTTATACACAGTCAAAGTTTACCCATCGAATACCAAAATTTTCCCAAATCAAAGGTTCTTAGCTCAACTTTGCTCTAAGTGATTCCTATGACGTATTTAACCTCATAAGAACTTCACAAACTAGGGTATAGATCATGACACATGTATTCAAATATAAATCATGGTTTACACACGTTGGGACAATGGTTCAATGTCTAGCCTGAAAAATATGGGCTGTTACAATAACATAATTATGACTTAAAAGAATAATATGAAAAAGTCCTAGATCTTACCTAGAATTATAACCCTAAAAGTATGCTTGAAACTCAAAGGCCAGTAATACGCCTTAGAATATTACAATAATGTAATAGAATTTAAACTTAAGAACTAAAATGTATAAGAATACTTATAGATTAAACAAAAACTATCCTAAACAAAATAAGAAATCTGGGTCGGTCACAATCGGATAAGTTGAATATACAAAAGTCGTTAGATACGACGATCGTCCATTGGTGCTTGTGGTTTCATCAAGGACTGTGGCATCTTCAGGTCTTTACTGGTACAGTTCTCAGTAGGCTTTATGACATCAACATATAATCGTACAAGTTTGTTGTTCGATCATCTTCTTATAACACTCCATAGTTGTAATGCTCAAATAACGCATTCAAAATGAGCCTTAGGGCCCTATTTCAATTTTAGATAATGTTTAGATGTTGTGTGTTATGTTGGGGGTGTTTTAAGGCCTTAAAAGTTGGTATGCATCACAATTTCGACCCTCTGCAAAGTCCTTGTGTTGTGGAACAGATGCAAACAACCACTGAATAGAGTTTTATTTTGGCACGTGCCACCAACTCTAGGCTTAGATTTTGGCTAGAACCATAAACCCTATGGTTTGCTTTGGCTGTGCGCCATTAAGCCAAATCCAAGCATCAAAAGTTGCTCTATTTTGATAAAATTTAAGGGCATAAAGGTATTTTTACCCTCCCAAAACATTCCAAACCGTACATGGGTGAAATTTAGGTCTTTAAATATGTCTTGTCACTCACAAAATCCCCAAAAATCATTTTCCCTTAAGTAAAATAATAGAAACTACCTAGGGTTTGAGGATCTTTAGCTTCAAAGTTAGATTTTATGCTACGTCTTCTCAAATTTAAGGTCTATAGAACTATTCTAAATATCATGGGCTAAATTGTGTCTTCTTTATGATTTTCAAAGTATAATTTTTGTATGTATTTGCAATGGGTTTTCAAAACCGTTGAGGACCATGCAACACAAAACTTATTTGATAATATTATGCATTTATTATGAGGTTTTCCGTTTAATGGTATTGTAATCACGTGTTTATGTGATATGATTTCTGAAAAAGTGATTTGTGGGTATATTTTATGTAATTACCTATTCAAATAATGAAATTTATGGTCATAATAAGTTATGAAATGTGAAATGTGTTTGAGAGCATGATCTTGATTCTTAATAAAGAATTGCATGTGTTTTGTGTAAGGATTGACCACCACATGTTGAGGTATTAAAAAGAGAATGTTTTGCACACATTTCATAGATATGCTTTTGCATTAAAAGGGTTGTGGATATGATGTAGTATGATATGAATGACTTACAAGTATGTATATGATGATACCCTTTATGATATTCCCTTAACACGAAAAAGACAATATTTTACAAGCATGAAGCATAATTTTAAAGAATTAAAAAAGGCATAAAGAGACTTAGATGGTTACCTGAATAAGGCACGAGTTTAAATAACTCATTCTTTGAGATCATTTTTTGCCAACACAGGTTTTACTTGCCTTGAAATAGGGGTTTGTATGTTGGCGATGACTTTTTGGTGTAGTAGAGATCAAAACTCCAGCCCTTATGGCAAACATGGGTAGAGGGCTTGCTCACTGAGTTAAGGGGGGATCCTATATTTCCCATGGGATTTCAGAATTGTAGGGCGTACCATTTATCTCAGAAGTAAATTAAAGTGTTTAGTCAATACATTTGTGAGAAAGATTTGAAGCTCTCTTTTTAGGTATGCCCATGGGTATGATTTCTATTATGTTAAACTTATTTTATAATGCTCTCGATTATGGTACATAAGTTATATTATTTTTTTGATTTGTTCTGCACACTGATACATTTCAAGTATTGACTGTCCTTCATTGCATCTAGATTGTCTCATAATGTAGGATTTAAGGCTTAGTTCGGTCCAATTCAGTGATGTCACCCAAACTAACCTCCAAAAAAATATGTTGCGGTCAATGCCAAATATAGTAACCCAACTAGGTTAGGGTTGAACCGACAGGGAAAAAATTGAACAGTTGTTTAACTTGATGTAATTAATGAGTAGTGTGGAAACTAAATAGGGGGAATTTAGAATTATCAGTAACTAGTAACAAAATCTTGAATGGTTTTGAGTTGTAAACAATAGAACACGAACACTAGGCTTGTGTTGCCCCTGGATTATCAACTCCATAAATTTGTCATGTCCAATCCACCTATTTTACTATTCTTCATGCAAATTTAACAAGATATTTATTATCAATCATCTTGTAAACGTGTTGATAAATCTTACCCTTAACCCTGTAAATCTCAGGGCATCGCCCTATTGCTCCTTGTTTATGACTTAAGTTCACTTTCACCTTTTGAGTCTCAAGTGATTAGATGAGATGATGGAATGGTAAGATGGAAATAAATCACATATTACTATCTTAATCCTTTTTTCCCAATCACAAACTCCCTTGTGAGGACATATGCAAATACAGGCTATCCCCAAGATTATACTGTAGCTTTGACGTCAATTATGATGAAGAAGACTAAGATACAAGCATAAACCCTAGAATAGATGAATCTACCACTTCTTTTAGGTAGCTTATCATCCAAGGTTCCCACAACCCTAATCAGGGAGATTAGCCACTCATATTCATTCAGGAAACCATGATTATCAATTAAGAATACTTGTAATTAATCATACAAGAATAAGATGAATAGAATCCCAAGTCATTAATTAAATAAAATACAAAATCTCAAGAATAATTGCAAGAGTATGTAATAGAGTATATTGGAACATAAAAAGATGTTAAAGAATGTAACCTAATAAAAGATAAAACCTAGGGTATTTATAGTCTCTCAAGAATACTCAGAAATCCTAATAAAAATAGAAAAGGTAAAGTTATGTCGGCATATAGTACGACTTGCTCATCCACTTGTATGCTCATCATATGAGTCGTACTGTGCCTCTCGTATCCATTCCAATGTTTAATCTCCAAAGGATTCAACTTTCTATTCTTCTTACAACTTCTGCTCATGAGTCATACCTTGACCATCTCATGGACTTCACTCATATCCACCAAGGACTTCCGTCTTTCTATGCTTTGAACACTGGTCTACTCATAATTTCCCTATATGAGTCATACTAAGACTTTCGACTCATATACTTCTGAGACTTTAATCTTGAATGGTAGCTTTATATTCTGTTATGCTTACAACTCCTTTTCACGACCCATACCTTTAAGTTATGAATCAGATGCTCCAGTCATATCTTCTCCATACTTAGATTCTCAGTTTGTCTTTGGGTTCTATTGTGCTTACGAGTCACCCTACGAGTCGTATGGTGTGTTAACCACTCATGAGGTAGATCATATCTTGATTAGACTTTCTCTTTCCAGGTTTTTTCTTTTATTTTCATCCCAACAATATTGTAAACCTATTTTACCTGGAACAAACAAAAAAAGTGCATCATATTTTCTAAAACAACCTAAGTGCATGCATAAATTCAAGGTTTTAAGCATGAAAGGTGTCTTGTTTCCATGACGCATCAACACCCTCAATTTAGACTTTAGTGTTTCTCGGGTAAACAGAAATTAAATTCCTTCTCAAAACACAGAAATAATGCTTAAACAGGAAGATCCTTAGATACCTATGGCAGTGATTTAGAACTCAATTTTCAACCATGTTAGTCCCCTCCTAATTTTAACTTTTCAAGACTCAAATTGTATATAATGATTTAGCACAAGGGGAATCACAAGGTAATCCGATGATGGAATTACATTATTAATAGACAACTGGGCATATAAATAAATTACATTTACCAAACAATCTAGCAACGTAGAAACATAACTAGTATGCACTCACTATCAAAGAAATCACATTCACTCCAAGTATGGATCAATAAATTTATTCAGGGATATAATAAATAACTCTCTTTCTCACAAAGAAGTATTACTGGTGTATACATAATACTATAGGTTTGCCCTTTTTCTCTTCTCCTAAATATTCAGACAGTTGAGATAGGATCGGTTCAAGACTTTATTTGGATTGTAACATAGGCTTGGGGTTGGTGTGATATCGTTTTGGGAGTTATTTAGTGACTATGCCTCTTTGACACTACGCTTTCTTCAAGGTCCACTTATTCTTCAATTTAATTTCCTCCCTTATGTTTCCTTTTTTATTCTGACACATTCAGATAGGGACAAGTATTATTTTATCACTTTATTTTTCTTTTCTTTTTCTTTTTCTCTTATTTCAATTTTTTCTTCTTCTTTTATTTTCTTTATATTCACTGCACATGTCTGTTTTTCAATTTTTTCTTTTACACGTCTTTCTTCATACCCATTTTCTCCTATGCACCCCTATAATAGCCTCCCTCAACTTAGGAAATTTTTCTGAGGTTAGGTGCACAATGTCAAGGAGGACAAGGGCCAAAACAAGTTCAAAGTAAGGGAAACGGGAACGTGAAATTGGTGTAAATAACAAAATTCGGTTAATTAAGGATCAATTATTTGGATCAAATGGATTCATTCATTTTGTTAGGGCATTTAGGCTCAGGTGGACTTAAAATAAAAAAGGCCTATGATAATCTCCGACTTTACTATCCTAGACCTAGGTAAAAGAAACCGAGCAAGTTCTAAATTTTGATACAGTGGGAACTCGGTAATACCTAGCACGCACTTGCACAGGGTTGAATTATTTAGTACTACTTATCTAGTTATGCAACTGTTTGTCTTAGTTTTTTATCCCTTATCCTAATGCCATTATCAGATTCACAACGGACTTACACATATACAAATATTACACAGTTAATAAACATTTTGGAGGGGTCTCAACTTTTCAACACAATTCAATCAATGTCAAAATCAATTAAAAATTAGTAAAATTAGTCTTCTAACATAGGTGCAAATTTTCTCCCTATTTTATCCCTTTGTCAGCACCAAACCTACTAGCCATAACGGACTTTCAGCTACTTAGATTTTTCAGCAACTTCAAAATATTTGAAATCAGATATACGCCCCACCCCCAACTGAAAATTGTTTCACTGTCTCCAATGCCAAAAAATTTAATGCAAGGATGAGAAGTCATATGTGGATGCTCAAGGAGCTGAATCATGTAATATAAGCATCAGCCCCTCTACTTTGGTCCTACTCTCCTCAACAATCATCCCATCAACTGTTGGTATTGAGTCAGCAACAGTAGTCGGGGACACCATACTGTCCCCCTCAGTATCATTAACTACGGTCTAGAACCACTAGCTCCAGCAGCCATCTCACGGACCAACACCTCACAGTCCTTCTCATCTTGTAGGATCATTGTCTTAGACTTCTTTGTATTAGCCTTCTCCTGTACCTTCTTCTCGTTCTATCTGTTTTCTCATCTCGATTCTCCTCATTCAGGTTTGGAATAGCCTAAACATTATCCACATGGACCATGGGCACAACTATCTGAATCACTGATTCTGAGATCACTAGTCTATCATACAAATCTGCAACTATTTTCTTAGTATTAGCAACTTTAGACTTGATCTTAGCAATATAAGGTGTTTGACCGCTACCAACTGTCGAGTAATACTCGACTCAAACACATCAACCTGTTGTTGTACTCATTTGTCCTTGCTCTCCAACTACGTGTCAATCCAGGGTGCCATGCCCCCATCTATGTTGCAGAACTTGGCCTATAATGTACCCAGTCTAGTCATGGCCTCGGTCCGTATGGCCTGTGAAATCATAACAAGCACAGATGTCACACTTGTGGCCTAGATGGTACAAATTGTACTAGAGGAGGAGTACTATAAGTACCTATTGTATTAGTCTCTGTAGTCTCTGTCTGTCCATCAGCCTCAGAAGTCTCAGCCTGACCCTCTACCAGAACATATCAGCTACCATATTATAATGCCTTGGGTCTGCACCCCAGACGCTATACGGTGCTCATAGTCTCAAAGGACCACAAGCTAACCCATGACTGGTACCTGCTGCAACAACTGAATATTAATACTGTAATATGCAAAAATTAGGCAAAAACTTTCCATAAGGTTCACTACTAAATTAAAACTGAATAAGGTATAACAATACCAAAACTTAAACATCTTTCTGAAAATACTCTAGTCTGGAAAGCCTCTAAACTATTTGAAATAGGAAGTTGCTGGGACAAGTCCCCAGCTAACTCTTACTACTAAAATAAACTGAGACACTGAAATAATAATCATGTCCTCGAACAATGAGGACTCACTACTAACTTTGACTGCTAATAATCTATAATTCCTAGGGATGATCGGGAGTCCTTGCGTCTGAACAAATGATATAAAACATCATAGCACAAAAGAAAAGTATGCATCAGTACTTTGAATGTACTGGTATTCTAAGTGAGGCAGGCTGAAATGCATGGGCTCATATGCATGAACAATACTGACTGAATGACATGAATATAACTAAATGAGAGTACATGCATGAATACATAAGTTTTAACTGAGATCATGATAACACTGAATACTGAGTTTAAATACTGATTAACGGATATTTGAGTATGCTGATACTAAATTACTGATAACTGAATGACTGTATCTGACAGTCTTGATTATATGGAACTATACTGAGTTTTGTACTGAGCTAAGTGATTGTGTCTGACAGTCCTAAATTTGTAAAACTAAACTGAGTTCTATTTTAAGACTGGAACTGAAAGTGAGATTGTGGGAGGTAATCATCTAACCGACATGCCCCTTTTTAAATAGATTGGGGTTCAACCTGTAACCCCAATTGAAAGGGTGTCACTATCATACCACGGGTAAAGATAAGTTGTAAGTTAACCCTCTCTGATAGGAAGCTCTTTCGTTAACCCTCGCTGGCAGGAAAACTCAAATGAGATGTATCAACACTCATAATATCTGGCAGGAAGATATCTCAACCTACATTGGATATGTAGTTTTGTAACTCAAGGATTGCTACTAAGGGTCAAACCCTCTGTTGGCAGGAATTCCCCCATCCCTGGGTTAACTGGGTGCTAAATCCTACTCCTATCTGAATAGACACTGAATTGATTTTCCTAGTTCATACTACGCTTGACTAAACTGTTACTGAGTTTACTGAGTTTCACTGACTAACAAAATACTACTGAATTCTATTAGCTGACTGAGTTTACCGAGGTCTAAAATGAATACTGAACTAGACTGGACTGATACTGAGTCTACTAAGATTTTCCTGAGTTCTATAACTGACTGAGAGTACCACTGATCGTGAAATGACTGATACTATCCTGAGACTGACCATGACTCTAGGTAATCAGCTAAATTATCGGGTATTAAATACCCCCAGGACTCGATAGCATAAATTGTAAGACATGGCACAATATTGAAATATGATAAATAATTTACTTGATCATCATTCATTCATTCATTGGGACATTCTAGAAAACACTTGCATGACATGAACTTGAATACATTTTAACATGATATAATTTCATTATTTACTCCTCATGAACAACTCATCAAACACTTAGAAAGCATTGTTTATGCATATAGTACTAATCAACACATGAGCATCACAATTTCAAGGCCTTAACATGATTCACATGATATTACATACATAATAGTTGTTTCTACATAAATATTGTACTTAATCATGGAATAGAAATTCAATCAATATTATAATCATGAATACACTTGAATCCAAATCATGAAAAGCATGAAATCAAGCTACTTGAAGTTTAAAAGAGTTTATTAGGCTCCAAGGGTGGAAGGGACCCTTGGATGAACACTTGACATACCTTGGTTGCTAAATTCCAGAAGATTAATGGTGGAATCTTAAGCTTTGAATTTGAAATTTCAATCACCTAGGGTTTTTGTTCTTGAACAATTTGGGAAATAATGAGTATAATTTGCTAATTGAGGGATAAATCTCGTGTTATGGGGGCTAAAGAACGTGGGGAAAAAACCCAAATACTCCTAATGATGCGGCTTTTAATGACTGAAAAATAAATTGTCGATGCACAGACTGACGCTTCACATCATTGGCATCGATGTGATAGCCAATGTAACGTATTGAGTCCGCATAGGTTCACTGGAATATGTATTGAGCTGAGGGAAAAATTATCTATCTACATGATGGATGATGCGACGCGTCAAGATTGCATCGACTCACTATCTTGGTCACCTGAACATGGTCTAAATGAGGTCCAAATAATCCAAAACTTATCTAGGAATACCTACTGACATTCCTGATCATGAATCAATCTAAAGATCGATACTTTATGTTTATAAGAATTGTGAAATAGAGTTTCCAACTTACGAAGGACAGAATAATACTATGTCTAATTACTTAGCTAGAATGTTCTAAGTCTGGGACCCCCTTAAAAAGCCTAAAAGATAGAGTTAAGCTTAGGATTTCACGGGGTTTTACAATATCTCCCTTTGGGACCATTTGTTCTCAAATGAGACTGATTAAACTGAGAATACTGATAGATTATATTTAGAGACTGGACATGCACGACTGAAGCATGATTTCATGACTGAAATTACTGATATAATAAATTATCATACTGAACATGCATATCTGATGCATGAGTACAGAGTTGAACATGATTCATGAATGCATAAATGGGATTACTGATAAACTGAGTTTATATATTGAACATGTATGTTTAATGCATGAGTACATGACTGAACTGATTTATGAATGCATAACTAAGTATGCAACATTTATTGATACCAAGTTGGTTGCTATATCTAAACATGAGACTGAGTAAGTTCAAAGGAAAATTGTTACCTTGAGCTGAGTCTAAATTTTTGAAGTAGAGGTGAGTATACTTGGTATGCATGTCTGCTTCTACTTCCCAAGTAGCTCCCTCGACGGACTGATTTTGCCAAAGTACTTTGACTAGAGGGACTTCTTTGTTCCTCTGTTTGTGAATCTGATAATCAAGGATTTCAACTGGGATCTTTTCATAAGAGAGACTATTATGAATATCTATGCCCTCTATAAGGACTACGACTGTTGGTTCACCTATACATTTCTTTAGCAAAGAGACATGGAACACTAGATGCATTGAAGCTAAGTCTGAAGGCAACTCAAGCTCATAAGCTACCTTTCCAAAACGGCTGAGAATTTGGTAAGGACCGATATATTGGGGACTGAGTTTCCCCTTCTTGCCAAACCTCTTCACTCCTTCATATAAGATATATTCAAATACATAAAATCACCAATCTCAAACTCAAGATCCTTTCTGCATATATCTGCATATGACTTCTGTCGGCTCTGAGCTGTCTTAAGCCTTATCCTGATCAACTGAACTTTCTCTAAGGTATGGAATACCAAGTCAGGCTCAACCACTGTGGCCTCACCCACTTTAAACCAACCAATGGGAGTCTACACCTCCTCTCATAGAGTGCCTCAAATAAAGCCATCTGAATGCTGGAATAATAGCTGTTGTTATATGCGAATTCAATCAAAGGCAAGTAGTTATCCCAACTAACTTTAAAGTCTATCTCACATGCTCACAGCATATCCTCTAAAGTGTGAATGGTCCTTTTGGCTTGACCATCTATCTGAGGATGAAAGGTTGTACTGAGATGAACTTGGGTACCAAGACTCACTTGGGTACCAAGACTCTTTTGGAATGTCTTCCAAAAATAAGAGGTGAACTGGGTACATCTATCTGAGATAATGGACAATGAAGCACTGTGCAATCTGACCAACTCCCTGATATAGAGTTTGGTATAATCCTTGGCTGAGTAAGAGGTATAGACTGGTTGAAAATGAGCTGATTTTGTCATCCTATCTACGATGACCCAAACTAAATCATGCTGGTGACGAGTACGAGGAAAACCCATCACAATGTCCATGTTCACTTTTTCCCACTTCCAAGTTGGAATACTAAACTCCTGCATGGACTTACTTGGTTTTTGATGCTCGATCTTAACTTGCTGACATGTTAAGCACTTAGCCATAAACTCTGCAATATCTCTCTTCATCCCACTCCACCAGTAGATCTCTCAAAAATCATGGTACATCTTAGTAGTCCCTAGATAAATAGAGTAGCGTGCACCATGCACTTCTGCAAGAATGTGTTGTCTCAAGTAATCTATACCTGGCACACATATCCAACCCTGACAATGCAAAATACCATCTCCCCCTTAGGAGAAGTCCTCTACTTTCTGATTTCTGAATGATTCCTTCAACTTGATTAGACTAGAATCCCTATCCTTCTTTTCCTTTACCTCGGAAACTAAGGATAATTCTAAACTACTCTGCACCCATACACTACTTTCTGATGAATCAATGAAGTAAAAAACTAGTCGGGTAAGCTGATGAACTTCCTGAACTAACTTCTTCTTACTATACTCCATATGAGAAACACTACCCATAGAAATCCTACTGAGAGCATCAGCCACTATATTGGCTTTACCTAGATTATACAGGATGCTCATGTCAGAGTTTTTCAACAACTGCAACCACCTTCTCTGATGGAGATATAGGTATTTCTGAGAGAACATATACTGTAGAATCTTATGTTCAGTGAACACATCAACGTGCACTGGAGGTGTAGGATATGACCTTACCTCTATACATCAAAAAACAATCCAAACCAACTCTGGAGGCATCACAATATGCCACAAACCCATCTGAACCATCATGTAGGGTCAAAACTGGAGCTATAGTGAGTCGAGTCTTTAACTCCTGAAAACTCTTTTTAGAAGAATTTGACCACTAGAATTTGACTTTTTTCTAAGTCAATCTAGACATAGGATATGCAATAGATGAAAATCCCTTAACAAACCTTCGATAATAGCCATCCAAGCCCAAGAAACTCCTAATATCAGACAGAGAGATGGGGCTAGGCTAGTTTCTCACTACTTTAGTCTTTTGGGGATCAACTCTAATGCCATCACCAAAAATAATTTGGAAAAAAAAGGCTACTAACCTTAGCCAAAAGACGCACTTACTAAATTTGGCGAATAACTAATGGTTTCTGAGAGTCAATAATACTATTTTGAAATGGTCTGCATGATCACGCTCACTGTGGGAGTAGACAAGAATGTCATTTATGAAGACAATAACAAACATGTCTAAGTACTACTTGAACACACGGTTCATCAAGTCCATGAGAGCCGCTGGGTCATTAGTAAGACCAAATGACATGACTAAGAATTCAAAGTGACCATACTGAGTTCTGAAGGTTATTTTTAGGATGTCACATTATTTGAATCTAAGATGATGATAGCCCGATCTGAAGTCTATCTTGGAGAAGTAACTGGCACCCTGAAGTTGGTTAAATAAGTCACCAATTCTGGGAAAAGGCTACTTGTTTTTTATTGTGACTTTATTTAGCTAACAGTAATCAATGCATATTCTAAGAGAATTGTCTTTCTTACGCACGAATAAAACTGGTGCACCCCATGGGGACATACTAGGTCTGATAAATACCTTATCTGGGAGATCTTTTAACTGTTCTTTTAACTCTCTGAGTTCTACTAGAGCCATTCTATATGGAGGAATAGATATGGGCTGAGTATCTGGAAGAAGGTCTATTGCGAAGATTTCCCTTTTGGGAGGAACTCTGGGGAGATCTTCTAGAAACACATCTAGAAATTCACATTCTACTGACACTGATTCAAGAGTGGGGGTTTCTGAACTAGAGTCTTGGACTCAAACGATATGGTAGACACATCCCTTAGATATTATTTTTCTCGTCCGAAGGTAAGAAACATGTTGACCCCTAAGTGCTGAAGTATTACCCCTCCACTCTAGGATGGGTTCATTGGAAAACTAAATCTTGATAATTTTGTTTCTGTAGTCAACTCAGGCATAGTAGGAATGAATCCAATCCATGCCGAAAATGACATCAGAATCAATTATCTCTAATTCGACTAAGTCTGCTGAAGTGAATTTCTGAGATATCATAACTGGACAGTTCCTGTATACCCCAGGCAAAGATAGATTTACCCACTAGGGTAGAGACTGAGAAGGCTCTGCAATAATTTTGTGACTGACTCTGAACTTAACTGCTATATATGGAGTAACAAAGGACAACAAAGCTCCTGGATCTAGAAAAAGCATAAATATGCAAAGATAAACATGTAATGTACCAGTGACCACATCAAGAGAACTTTACTGATCCTATCAGGACTGAATTACGTAGATTTTATTTGGGCGCTGCCCACTGGTTGCACTAGATGCAGTACCCTGCTAATTTGGGCGATCGAACTAAGCTAGGGGATGGTTATGCTGAATTTGATAACCCACCTGAGGACACTCTATGACCCTGTGGCCTGGCTTGCCATAACTAAAACACACATTATTGCTAGCTCTGCAGATACCTTAGTGGTTTCTGTCACACTTTTAAGAAAGGGGATTGGTTTAGGCGCTGCTAACACTACCCTAAGGTTTAGCGCCTGATACCCTAACCCTATTGCCATCTAAGAATTTTGGTACTGAAGCACTAGCTAAGGACGAAGTTGGAATTGAGAATTTTGGGTGGAACTGAGAATAATTCCTACCTTCTGACTTAGGCCGAGTGAAGTTAAAACTGCCTATTCTCGCTCTCTTGTTCTCCCTCTCCTTCTCCCCATTCTTAGCCTTCTCTATCTTATGAGCATGGACCATAAGCTTGGATATGTCCATCTTGTTAATCAACATTGCGATCCTACACTCCTTGACCACACTATTAGACATGTTAGACACATACTTACTCAACTTAGATCTGTTATCTGCTACCACATGATGAGTGTATCTTGCTAAATAAGTAAACTTAAGAGAATACTCTTGTACCATCATGTTGCCCTACTTCAAATTTATAATATCCAAAAACTTTGCTTCCCTCAACTCTAGCAGGAAGATCCTATCTAGAAAAGTAACAACAAACTCCTCTCATTCTATAGGCCCTACATTTGCAGCCCTCTCTACTTTACACTATTTAAACCATGAGTGTACCACATCCTTCAACTGATATATGGTCAACTCAGCACTCTTAACAGCGGTTACCCCCATAATATCAGTAACTTTCTATACCTGGTCAAAAATTCCTTAGGTTTTTCATCTGACTTATACCCAGTAAAAAATGAAGGGTTTATTCGGGTGAAATCCTAAATCCTAGATACAATAGTATTGGACACTGGGTTGGCCAGAATAGTGGTTGGACATTCATTCTAGGCCCAGCTATAAAATGAGCTAGGGTGGTGAAAGTTGCTCTGAATTCCGCTTGGGAGACGTGTTCATCCAGAGGATCTAGCTAGACGGGCTGGGGTTATGCCTGGTCCCCGGTTCCTCTTCCCTTTGTTCTCTTTAAAGTCATATTCTATAAATGGAAGACAAACTTGGATTAGACAGAAAGTTTAATTGGATCTCATGCTCACTCGCACGACATGAATACTAAAAGAAGGAAAACTTTTCCTAAAACACCTCGTAGCCTCCTATCCATAAGTGTGTCTCACTACACACCCATGCACAAGACTTTACTAGATACAACTTTTAGACTTCCTAGGACTCTGTTGAACCTTAGTCTCTAATACAAAGTCTATAACACCCTGAGTCTGCATCCCAGACGCTACATGGTGCTCATAGTCCCAAAGGACCACAAGCTAACCCATGACTGGTACCTACTGTAATAAATGAATAATAATACTATAATATGAAAAAATTAGGCGATAACTTGCCATAAGTTTCAATACTGAATTAAAGCTGAATAAGGTATAACAATACTAAAACTGAAACATCTGTCTTAAAATACTCCAGTTTGGAAAGCCTCTAAATTGTCTGAAATAAGGAGTTGATGGGACAAGTCCCCAACTAACTCCAACTACTTAAATAAACAGAGATACTGAAATAATAATAATGTCCTTGGATTATGAGGACTCACTACAAACTCTGACTTCTGAAAATCTATAACATCTAGGGATAATCGGGAGCCGGTGCATATAAACTATGATATAAAACATCATAGCGCAAGAGAAAAGTAAGCATCAGTACTTTAAATGTACTAGTATGCTAAGTGAGGTAGGCTAAAATTCATGGGTTCATATGCATGAAAAATACTGACTAAATGACATGAATATAACTAAATGAGAGTACATGTATAAATACGTAAGTTATAACTGAGATCATGAAAACACTGAATACTAAGTATGAACATTGATTAACTAATATCTGAGTATACTGATAATGAATTACTGATAACTGAATGACTGTATCTGACAGTCTTAATTATATGGAACTATACTGAGTTCTGTACTGAGCTGAGTGACTATGACTAACAATCCTGAATCTGTAGAACTGAACTGAGTTCTATTCTAAGAAAGGAACTAAAACTGAGACTATAGAAAGTAATCATCTAACTGACATGCGAAATATATTGGGTTCCAACCTGTAAACATAGTTGGAAGGGTATCAATACCATTCTATAGGTATATACAAGTTGTGAGTTAATCCTCTCTAACAGGAAGTTCTTTCGTCAACCCTCACTATCAGGAAAACTTGAATGACATGTACCAACCCTCATAATATCTGTCAAGAAGATATCTCAACCTACGTTGGCTGTGTAGTTTTGTAATGTAGGGATTGCTACTAAGGGTTAAACCCTTTGCTGGAAGAAATGTCCCCATCCCTGGGTTAACTTGGTACTGAATTCTACTCCCATCTAAATAAACACTGAACTGATTTTCCTAGTTCATACTACGCGTGACTGAACTATTACAGAGTTTACTGAGTTATATTGACTAACGAAATACTACTGAATTTTGTTAACTGACTGAGTTTACTGAGGTCTTAACTAAAAACTAAACTAGACTAGACTGATACTGTCTCTATTGAGTTTTTCTTGAGTTCTATAATTGACTGAGATTAATACTGATCGTGACATGACTCATACTATTCTGAGATTGATCATGGCTCTAGGTAATCAGCTAAATTATCGGGTATTAAATACCCAAAGGACTCAATAGCATAAATCATAAGACATGGCACAATCTTGGAACATGATAAATAATTTACTAGATCATTATTCATTCATTGGGATATTCTAGCAAACACTTGCATGACATTAACTTGAATTCATGCTAACATGATATAATTTCATTATTTGCTTCTCATGAACAACTCATCAAACACTTGGAAAGCATTGTATATGCACATAGTGCTAATCAACACATGAGCATCACAATTTTGAGGCTTTAATAAGAATTCACATGATATTACATACATAATCATTGCTTCTACATAAATCTTGCACTTAATCATGGAATAGAAATTCAATCAACATTATAATCATGAATACACTTGAACCCAAATCATGAAAATCATGAAATCAAGCTACTTGAAGTTTAAAAGAGTTTCTTGGGATCCAAGAGTGGAAGGGACCCTTGGATGAACACTTGACATACCTTTGTTGCTAAATTCCTGAAGATTAATAGTGGAATCTTGAGCCTTGAATTTGAAATTTCAATTACCTTGGGTTTTTCCTCTTAAAAAATTTGTGAAATAATGAGTATAATTTGCTAATTAAGGGCTAAATCTCATGTTATGCAGTCTGAAGGACGTGGGAAAAAAATCCAAATACCCCTAATGACACTGCTTTTAATGATTGAAAAACTGAATTGTCGACGCATAGACCCACGTAATGCGTTATTGGCATTGATGCGATAGCCAACGTGCTGCATCGATTCCACATCGGTTCACTAGAATATGCACTGAGCTGAGGGAAAAATTATCTATCGACACGATGGACGATACGATGAGTTGAGATCGTGTTGAATCACTATCTTGGTCACCTAATCATGGTTTAAACGAGGTCCAAAAAATCTGAAACTTGTCTGAGAACATCTACTGATATTTTTTATCCTAAATCAATCTAAATATCGATACTTTAAGGTCATAAGAGTCATGAAATAGAGTTGCCAACTTACGAAGGCTAGAATAATACTAAGTTTGAATACTTAGCTAGAATTTTCTAATTCTAGGACACCCTTAGCAAGACTAAAAGACTGAGTTGATATTAGAATTTTGTAGGGTCTTACACATATTCATTGGTCTCTTTGCCTATCTTGCCATCAGGTTTGCTGCACCTCAAATTTTCCCAATGTCATTAAAGTTGGTATCCTTGATCATCCCATTAATATCTAGGAGTTCCTGTATTCTCACAGCCAAACAAAGCTAAGTAATAAAGCATGGGTATGCCATCAGAGACTTCTCTTCACTCACAGCACGATCCCTCATCTCTCAGGATAAGAACTTCCCTAGATTAAACTCATATTCGGCTATTAATCCCATAATCAGTGAAGCACGAACTGGACTCAATATATTGTACCGGTAATGGGTCATAATTTGTACCTTTCTATTGTCCACCATTCCTTGGCCTTGATGTTTCCCCCGATAATGGCACCAAAATTTGATGTTGCCCAAAACAAACCTATAAAATATGTATGTTGCAATCTATGCCAAATATAGTAACCAAACTAGGTTGGGGTCCAACCCACATGGAAAACATTGAACAGTTGCTTAACTTGTGTAATTCATGAGCAGCGCAGAAACTAAATTGGAGGAAATTTACAGTTATCAGTAACTAGTAACAAAATCTTTAATGCTTTTGAGTTGTAAACAATAGAAGACGAACACAAGGCTTGTGTTCCCCCTAGCTTCTCAACTCTGTAAATTTATTGTGTTCAATTCACCTATTTTACTTCTCTGCATGCAAAGTTAACAAGATATTTTTTATCAATCGTCTTGTAAATATGTTGATAAATCTCACTCTTTACCTTATGAGTCTAAAAAAATCACCTTATTACTCCTTATTTATGACTGCAGTTTAATTTCACCTTTTGAGTCTCAAGTGATTAGATGAGATATTGGAATGGTATGATGGGAGTGAATCTCAAATTTGTGTCTTAATCCTTTTTCTATTCAAAAACTTTCTTGTGAGGACGTATGCAAATACAGGGTATCCCTAATCTTCTGTAGTATCTCTGAGGTCAATTATGATGAAGAAGATTAAGATACATGCATAAACAATAGAATAGATAAATCTACCACTTTCTTTATGTAGCTAATCCGCCAGGGTTCTCACAACCTTAGTGAGGGAGATTAGTCGCTCATACTCATCCAAAAACCCATGATTATCAATTAAGAATACATGTAATTAATCGCACAAGAATAAGATGAATAGAATCCTAAGTCTTCAATTGAATAAAACCCAAAATCTCAAGAATAATTATAAAAGTATGTAATAGAGTACATTGGAATGTAAAGATGTTAAAGAATGTGATCTGATAAAAGATAAATCCTAGGGTACTTATAGTATCTCAATAATATTCAAAAATTCTAATAAAATTATTAATGGTAAAGTTATGTCGGCACATGGTATGACTCACTCATCCACTCGTATGTTCATCATACAAGTTGAACTGTGCCTCTCATATCCATTCTAGTGTATGATCTCCCAAGGTTTCAACGTTTTATTCTTCATACGACTTCTGCTCATGATCATACCTTTACCATATTACTAATGGCCTTCACTCATATCAACCTGTGATTTCTTTCTTTACAAGCTTTGAAAAACGGTCTTCTTATGGTGTCCATATATGAGTCGTACTCAAACTTCCAAATCTTGTATTTCATAAAATTCAATCTTGAATAGTAGCTTTAGATTCTGTAATGCTTACGACTCCTTGTCATGTCCCGTACCTACATCTTACAACTCAGATGCTCTAGTCGTATCTTTTCCATACATAGATTATTAGTTTGTCTTTTGATTCTATTATGCTTATGAGTCATTCTATGTGTCGTATGGCATGTTGATGACTTGTAAGGTAAATTGTATCAGGATCAGAATTTATCTTTTTAGTCCTTTCTCTTGTATTTTCATCCCAACACTATTATAAACTTATTTTACCTGTAAAAATGCCAAAGTGCATCACATTACACCAAAGTGCATCATATCTACTTAAACAACCTAAGTCCATGAATAAATTCAAGGTTTTAAGCATTGAAAGTGCCTTACTTCCATGGTGTATCATTCAATAGAAGTAGATTGTTCCAGGAGTTCAGTGTCGGTAAGCCTCCATTTTTTCAGAAGGCATTCTATCCATATATTAATCCAGTTGTTTTATGGTTTGGCCAAGGGCGTGTCTCAGTCTATTTTAACTAGTATTGCATTAGAGGCTTCGTAGAATTGTTTTAGATTGGATTAGGGTTTTCTTATGGTTTAATGTTATGAATTTATAATTTTGATTATGAGACTATCATGTTTTCAGTTCATCTTCCGCACTTCCATTTCATATGACTTATGCTTTTGATAGTATGCTCAGGGGTTGGGCCTTTATGGTTAGGATGCGCATCACAGCTATGGCTAGGGCCTCAGCTCGAGTAGTGACAATCTTGGTATTGGAACACTGTTTAGGGTCCCACGGTCCTTATGATACCATGTTGAGTAGAGTCTTTTTTATGATTGTGTAGAGCACCACACTTATAAGAAGAAAGCTATGAGGCATTTAGGAATGTTTCTCTTTTCATTATGTTCAACTTTATTCTATAAAGTCTAAATGATTCATAACTCCTGATTTCTACATTTAGAATTATGCCTCCCCATAGATCCAATGAGGAGAAAACTTATGCTGATGATGACTGCCTTACTCATGAGGATGCAGACCCGTTATAGACCCCGTAACCTAGAGTTTACTACTACTCTAAGGGTTCCTTCAGTACAAACTAGCCCACCTCGGACTCCTAGGACTGGTGTAAACTATACCCAATCACCTTAGAGAGAAGTTTAAAATGCTGAATTTTGCCAATCTATCCACATGATTTTCCATCTCATGGCATCTCAATTTTATCATTTTGGAGATGTGAGTTCTGTGTCTAGTTCTTCTTAAATCACCCGGGTTGGCCATTTCATGAGGTTAAATCCACCCACTTTAAGGAGGACCCCTAAGGGTTCATAGATGAACGGAAAAAGTATTCAGTCATGCATGCTAGTGTTACTTAGGGGGTAGTTTTGGGGGCCTATCAGCTGGAGGACATAGCAAACCATTAGTATGAGGAATAGAAAGAGTTTACAGGTGAGGGTGCTGCACCTAATGTATGGAAGGAGTTTTTAGAAGCCTTCTTGGATTATTTTCCCCATAAATTTAGGGAATCCAAGGCCAAAGAATTTTTCAATTTAAAGCAGGGAAAGATGAGCGTCAAAGAATATGCACTAAAATTCACTCAACTGTCTCATTATGCTCTGGAGTTAGTGTGTAACATAAGGTCTCATATGAGAAAGTTTGCATATAGTCTCTCAAATAATTTGGCATTAGAATGTAAGGATGTAATTCTGAATAAGGACATGGATATCTCCTGGATGAGAGTTTATATGAAGTAGGTTAAAGAGAAGAAGAGGAGGTGGGCAGAGGTATAGAAAAAGAAAGACAGGATAAGAGGGCTAAGTTTAAAGATTAGAATGTTAGTTATCATCAAGGTGGAATATGGGATAAAAAGTGGTTTAAGAATAATTTTTTGAGAAATGCTCAATCGTCAGCTAGCTCCCTGGGATCCAGACCCACAGAAAACCAGTGGTTCCATAAATTCTAGCCTAGCAGTTGGTCAAGGATGAAGGGTACTCATTCCTATGAAAATTCAGCTCAAACCTATAGGTCATACCCATGCTGCAGAAAGTGCAAGAAGGATCATCCGGGAAAGTTCCAGTTGGGTTGTCAGTTGTGTTAAGCATATGGCCAGCTAGGCTATTATATGGTGGACTATCCCTCAGTTAGAGAAAATTTTAGAGGTTCCAAATCTCAAGCTACTTCCAAAGATCCACCACCTAAGGGTACTGCTTCTACTACTGAAAGTGGTCACAATCAGTTATATGATTTATTTACTCGCAGGGTTTTAGAGGCTTCACTAGCTGCTGTTATGAGTATGTTATAGATTTTCTCCTGTGATTTGTATATGTTACTTGATCCTGGGTCTACCTTGTCATATTGACCCCTTATATGGTAGTTTGTTTTGGTTTTGAGCTCGACACTATTTCTAAACCTTTCTCTATCTCCACCCCTGTTGGTGACTCTATTGTGGATAGGAGAGTTTATAGAAATTGTGTGGTGTCTGTTTTCAATTGTGATACTATGGCTGATCTTGTAGAACATGGTATGGTTGATTTTGATGCTATTCTAGGAATAGATTACCTTCACTTATGTTATGCTATGCTAGATTGTAGAATAAGAAAGGTCACCATCTTATTTCTAAATAAGTCAGTAATAGAGTGGGAGCGTTATTCTCTTGCGCCCAGAGGGAAGTTCATATCTTATGTTAGAGCCTGTAAGATCATATCTAAGGGTTGTTTGTATCACCTTATTCAAGTTAAATATTCCAGCATTAAGAGTTCTTCCCTCTAATCAGTTCCAGTAGTTAGTGAATTTCCATAAGTCACTCCTAATGATCTCCTTGGGATATCTCCGATAGGGAGATAGATTTTGGCATTGACCTATTGCCAGACACCTGACCTATTTCTATTCCACCTTATAAGATTGCTTCTGCAAAATTGAAAGAGTTAAAAAAGTAGTTAAAACCCTTCATCAAAAAGGCTTTATTCATCCTAGTGTCTCTCCATAGGGTGCTCTAGTGCTCTTCGTGCGTAATAAAGATGACTTCTTACATATGTGCATAGATTATTGTCACTTAAACAAAGTCACAGATAAAAATAAGTACCCCCTTCCCAAAATTGATGATCTCTTTGATCAAATCCAAGGATCGAAATGTTTCTTCAAAATAGACCTTAGTTCAACGTACCATCAGTTGAAGGTCAAGGAGGCAGACATCCCCAAATAGCTTTTAGAAACCGATATGGCCACTATGAATTCCTGATTACTTCCATCAAACTAACTAATTCCCCGACAGTATTTATCGATCTCATAAATAGGGTGTTTCAACAATTTCTAGACTTGTTTGTCATAGTCTTTATTGATGACATCTTAATTTACTTTAAGAGTGAGGAGAAGCATGCTAATTACTTCTAAATCGTCCTTAAAACTCTTAAGGTCCATGAGTTTATGGATGTTTTCCGAGTGTGAATTCTTGCCTAGTGTAATATCTTTTCTGGGACATATTGTTTCTAGTAAAGGAATTAAGGTTGACCCCCAAAAGGCTGAGGAGGTGATAAAATGGCCCAAACCCATCACTCCAACCGACATCTAGAGCTTTTTGGGTTTAGTAGGGTATTAAAAGGGATTTGCAGAGAGTTTTTCATCCATATCTACTCTACTTACCAGATTGACTCAGAAGAAGGTAGAATTTGTATGTTCTGACTTTGGTGAGAATAGTTTTGAGAGATTGAAAGACAAGGTGACTACTACGCCTATTTTGACTCTTCCCAAGGGCACAGAGGGTTTCGTTAAGTACTATAATGTATCCTTTGTAGGACTTGGTGTGTACCTATGCAGCATAGTAAGGTAGTGTCTTATTCATCTAGACAGTTAAAGGTGCATGAGAAGAACTATCCCACGCATGATTTAGAGTTAGAGGCTTTGGTTTTTACACTCAAAATTTGGTGACATTATATTTATAGAGTGAACATTGATATCTTTAATGATCACAAATGTTTGTAGTATGTCTTCACACCAAAATAGCTAAATCTCAGGTAAGGTAGTGGTTAGAGTTGTTGAATAATTATGACATAATCCTACACTATTATCCGAGTAAGGCCAATATGGTTGTTGATGCCCTTTACAGGTTGTCCATAGGTAGGCTTTCTCATATGTAAGAAGTAAAGAGCAATTTCGTTAAGGATATTCATCAGCTTGCTAATATAGGAGTTTGAATCCTAGATTCTAAGTATGGAGGGGTGTTTATATAAGAGGTAGCTAAATCATCCCTATGTACAGAGGTTAAGGAAAAGAAGACCATAGACCCCATTATGATGTAAATCAAGGAGGATGTTGGTTGGCAAAAATTAATGGCCTATGAAATTGGAGGAGATGGTATTTTGAGGTACTAAGATAGGCTGTGCGTGCCAAATGTGGATGGTATGTGGGAAAAAAATTTTGATGCGGCTCACACCTTGAGGTATTTCATTTACCCTAGCTCCACTAAAATGTATCATGATCTCAAAGAGATTTATTGGAGGAATAACATTAAAAGAGATGTTGCTAACTTTGTTGCAAAGTGTCTGACTTGTCAACATATTAAGGTGGAGCATTTGAGACTAGGTGGCACTTCCTAAAAGATAGCCTTGCCTTTATGGAAATGGGAGATTATCAACATGGACTTTATTACAAGACTTCCGTAATGTCAAAACCAATATGACTCTATTTGACTGATTGTGGCCAAGATGATCAATTCCTCTCACTTTCTGCTCGTGAGGACTAATTATTCGGGAGACGATTATGCCAAGTTGTACATTCAGGAAATACTTCACCTACATGGGCTCTGGTATCCATCATATCTGATAGAGGTACACAGTTTTCATCTAAGTTCTGGCAGTCTTTCCAAAAAGGTTTAGGTACCCAAGTGAACCTTAGCACCACCTTCTACCCTCAAACAGATGAATAACTAAATCACACCATTTAGACCTTAGAAGATATGTTGAGGTCTTTCATGATTGACTTCAAGGGTAGTTGGGTAGATCACGTACCGTTGATAGAATTTGCCTATAACAATAGCTACCACTCTAGCATCCAAATGGCTTCTTTTGAGGCTCTTTTAGAAGGAGGTGTAGGTCATCGATTGGTTGGTATGATATGGATGAAACTCATTTGTTTGGAACAGACCTTGTTCATCAGGCGATGGAGAAGGTAAAAGTCATTAGATAGCTACTTATGATAGTTCAAAGTCGCCAGAAATCTTACGCTAATATTAAAAGAAGTGAGTTGGAGTTTGAGGTTGATGATTGAGTGTTTCTAAAGTTCTCCCCTATGAAGGGAGTCATGAGATTCAGGAATAAAAGGAAACTCAATCCTCGCTACATAGGTCCCTAAAAGGTTTGAAAGAGGATACTTGGAGTTGCTTATGATTTTGGATTTGTCCGCAAGTTTAGCTTCTATTCATATTGTATTTTATGTATCGATGCTTAAGAATTATATTGGAGATCATTCACTTGTATTGTAGGTTGAGGAGATTGGTGTGAAGGATTCTTTATCATATAAAGAATAACCCATAGCTATTTTAGATCGTCAAGTTTGGAAGTTCAAGAGTAAGGAGATAACTTTTGTTAAAGTGTTGTGGAAGAATCTTAAAGTTGTGGAAGCTACTTGGGAGTCAGATAATGACATGTGTTCAAGATATCCAATACTCTTTGAATTCAAGGATGATGATATGGGTGGTAAGGATCTTATCTTACTTATTTCATTCCATGTGATGCTTGAAATCTTGCTTTACATGTCTCGAGTCTTCATTCGGAGATGAATGATCCTAAGGGGGAATAATGTAACACCCCATAGTTGTAACAGTCAAATAACGCATTCAAAATGAGCCTTAGGACCTACATTTTGATGGTAGACCATGTTTAGATTTTGTGGGTTGTGTTGGGGGTGTTTTTAGTCTTTAAAAGTGGGTGTGTGTCATGATTTGAATCCTCTTCAAAGGCCTTACACCATGGAATGGAAGAAATAGCCACTGGATGGAGTTGTCTTTTGGCATGCGCCACCAACTGAGCTTGGATTTTGGTTGGCACCATAAAACCTGTGGTTTGCTTTGCTGTGCGTCGTAAATCCAAAGCCAGGTGTAAAAAGTTGCTCCGTTTTGATTATATTTAAGGGCATTAAGGTCTTTTAACCATCCCAAAATGTTCGTAACCCTACATGGACGAAATTTTGTCCTTTAAAAACGTATTATTACTCACAAAATCCCAAAATCATCTTTCCTTAAGGAAAAAAAGAGAAACTACCTAGGGTTTAAGGATCATTAGCTTCAAGGTCAGATTTTTTGCTACGTCTTCTAAAATTAAGGATCATTAGCTTCAAGGTCAGATTTTATGCTACGTCTTCTAAAATTCAAGGTGTGTAGAACTATTCTAAATATCATGGGCTAAATTTCATCATCTTTATTATTTTCAAAGTTTAATTTTTGTATGTGTTTGTAATGGGTGTTAGAATCCGTTGAAGTGCATGCATCATGAAACTAACTTGATAATGTTATGCGTTTAGTATGGGTTTTTTATTGAATGGCATTGTAATCACACATGTACATTTTATGGAATTCCCTCTTTAAATGATGAAATTTATGGGCATAATAAGTTATGAAATGTGGAATGTGTTTGAGAGCATGATCTTGATTCTTAATGAAGAATTGCATGTGTTTTTTGTAAGGATTGACCACCAGATGTTGTGGTATTGAGAAGAGAATGTGTTGCACATGTTTCATGGATTATTTTAAATAAGAACTTTCATATGATATTTAAATCTTTTTGGTGGTAATTAATATGCTTTTGAGAAAAAAGTTCTATGGATATGATGTGGTATGATAAGAATGACTTGCAAGTCTGTGTAAGACGATACCATGTTATGATATACCCTTAACACAAAAGAGACAATGTTTTACAAGCATGAAGCATAATTTTAAAGAATTAAAAATCGATGTAAAGAGAGTTAGATGGTTACTCGAATAAGGCACGAGTTCAGATAACTCATTTTCCAAAACCATGTTTGCCAACACAGGTTTTATTTTGTCCATAAACAAAGGATTGTACGCTAGCGATTACCTTTTGGTTTAGTAAAGATCAGAACTCCAGCCCTTGCGGCAACCTTAAGTTGGAGGCTTGGCCATCGAGTAAAGGCCGGATCCCATATAGCCCATGGGATTTAAGAAATGTAGGGCGTACCATCTAGCTCAGAAGTAAATCAAAGAGTTGAGTTAATACTTTTGTGAGAATGATTTGAAGCTCTCTTTTTAAGTATGCCCATGGGTCTGATTACTATGTTTTAAACATATTTTATAATGCTCTCGATTATGTTACATAAGTTATATTATTTTTCTAGAATTTTTCTGCACACCGATACATTCAAAGTATCGATCGTCCTTTGTGGCAGCTACATTATCTCATAATGTAGGATTTAAGGCTCAATCACGTGGTCCAGTTTAGAAGCAATAGATTACTCCAGGAGTTTAGAGTCGATGAGCCTCCCTTTCTTCTGAATTATTCTATCCATATATTAGTTCAGTAGTTATATGGTTTGGCCAGGGGCATATACCGATCTAGATTAACTAGTATTGGATTAGAGGATTCGTAGACTTATTTTAGATTGAATTTGGGTTTTCTTATGGTTTGATGTTATGGAATTTTAAGTTTGATTATGGGAATATCATGTTTTTAGTTTATCGTTCGTACTTCCATTTCATATGACTTATGCTTTTGATAGTATGCTTAGGGGTCTCTTGGTCCTTTTGAGATGCCCATCATGGCCAGGGCCTTGACTCGAGTCGTGACACTTTCTCTTCAACTTCTAGAAATTCTACTTCTATCCTTCAGTCCTACAACCTCAAGGTACGATCATCATATTAAGTACTGTCGTGGGAACACATCATCTAATCCTATTTTTCCTTTATCTTTTGTATTAATATTTCTAAGGCCTCCTTTCCATAATCAAATGATACTATCATAAGATTAATGTACAATTATGAGAGCTTCTTGTCTGAGCAATATCTAAGAGTCACCTCTCTAATTCTTCCTATGAGGCTCAAATTCGACCATGATCATATCTCAATGTCAGGGAAATGGTCACCCAATTCTCATTATTGTCTAAAATCTAGCACACCACTCATTTAGACCTGCTTGATGGACAAACACCCAAAAACCAATTATCTCCTATAACAACCTAAAAATTTAATGAAATATGTAAAATATGTGTTTTTGTGTGACTTAACTATTTTACCCCCTCCCTATAGTTGCATTGTTGTATTTTTGGGGTGCACGGGTGATTAGCCCGATTCCCAAAGTATTTTTGTGACTTTTATGTGATAATGTAGTTTTTGGTGGCTTTGAGAGTCTTATTATGGACTTATGTGGTTATATTTTGATACATGTGATGGATGGCTTAGCGGACTATGCCAGTAGATCCGGAACATCAATTTTAGGGTGGTATCATGTTTGGTCTGGTTCTATGTCTTTTAAATCTCCTTTTGACCCTCAGTTTGGAAAAATATAATTTCAAGTTTTGAGGGTCAACTTTGTAAAAATGACGTCTTTTCAAAAATTTGATATCTCCATTGAGTCTGGTGCATTAGATTTAGTGTGGTAACATAGTTCATTTTCATATTTCAAATTCTGAATTAATCCCAAGGCCTTAGCAGAAACTAGCAAAAATTCCCTATTTCAACTATCATCTGGAATAGCATGCGATCTCACGTGATGTGCAAAGGGGGTATTTCAATCTAACAAGTGAGTGTTTCTATTGCAACATTTGCTTCTAATGTTAGATAGTGCAATTGCGATGCACATGTTGCGATTGCAACATCTGAGAACCTGGAATGGGTATAAATAGACCCATTAGGTCGTGAAAGTGGCTATTTCTCACTCATTCTTGAGAGCTAACACCCCTAAAATAGTGTGAGACATTAAAATTGGAGCTTGTGGATGCTTGGGAAGCTAGATTGACATCTATTTCTCGATTCTCTTATGGATTTAATGTTAAAATTCACCTTTTTCTTAGTAAATTTCTTGATTAATTTCTCAAAACCCCAAAACCTTAGGGCTTGATTTCAAACCCCTCCTTTTCTCTTGAATAAAGTTCCTAATCCTATAACTACTTGTTTTTCCTTGATTTCATCTTCAAAACAACTTTGCTTTGTCATTTTAAAATGAATTTCAAAGATTTTATTTGGTAAAGTTTAAAAATGGTTTTTCCTTGATTTAAACCTCATTTTAAACTCATTTTAACTTGGGCTTTAAGCTGCAAATTCCAAAAAGTATTAGAAATATGTTTTTGAAATAAATTTATGATTTTTTCGTTTTTTCGAAAGCCTATTTTGAGGGTCCATTTTGACCTCGAATGAAAAGTAGGCAATATGGTTATTGTTGGCCTTATTTTGATTCATAGATTCCATATTTCTTAGCTTTTTTTTATTTCAGGATCGTTATTAAGTTGTAGGGCTTTGAGATCGAAGTATAGCGGACCAGTTTCAACATTTGAGGTAGGTTAAGTCTTAATTCTTTCAAATTGGGATGGATAGTTAATTTGTATATAAAATGTATGTTAAGGGTGGGAACTAATCATGGAAAATGTTAATATATGAGTTGTTCCCATGTGGGGGCCTTTATGTGATGTAATAAGTTGTATTTTAGATATTATGTGCTATGTGTGACCGTGTGGGGTCCTACATGATTTCAAAATCCTTTATTACATATGAATAGTTGTATTAGGTTGTTGAAAATGCCTAATGTGGGGATATTAGAGTATTGTGGTATTTTCATACTTGTTGGCATATGATACATATGGAAATTCATGGATAGTTGGAAATATTTAGTGGATAATTGGCTTACATGATTGATACATTAATTAGTTATGGAAATTCTTATTCTGGTTAGTTGTTGAAATGCGCATTCCAATTGGTTATAAACATTGCATTATCATCCTCATGGCATCATACATATAATTTTACTTATTTGTTTTATGCTTTATCTATTTACTTGTTGTTTTTGTATGTGTACTTGATTTTTGTCTTATGTTATGTATGTGCTCTTATAAACACTAGAAATACTAAAAAAACTACAAATTCTGGAAATACTGGGAGCATCAAATTTTACAGATGTTCTTCGAGGGAGGTACCGGAGAGAAGTCATGGATATTGGTATTGGATGTTGGATCTTATAGAACTTCTCTGAATATTATACTAGAGAAGAGTCGTGGATATTGGTTGTATGTAGGTTTACAAATCCCCCATTGGTTCTATGTCATGAGGCTTACCTTTGTAGGTGTATACATGGTAGTATATGGGTTGACGAACCCTCCATAGGTCCTACTTCAGAGGCTTGCCTCCGTAGGTCCATACGGAGGTTGTGGGAAAACTCCATGCTTCACCGACATTATCATTAGTATCATAATTATCATCATTATCTTTATTTCCATTCCATGTATAGTGTTTGTTCTAAGATTATATTACTATTGTAACTGGATATCTGCCTATTTTTCTATCTTTCCTTACTTTTATTTGATGCCCTCGTATATGTTTTTCTTATTTCTTTACTTATATGTGGTATAAATATGTACTTGTATTGTTGTATGGTGTTTTATTATAGAATGCGTGGATATAATAGAACTGTTAGTGAAAGCGATGTGGGCTACCGTTGTGGGACAGTTTTTAATAGAAGGTGATGTGCTCTTTATATGTATTTTGTATATGTCATTATGTAGTTTGCACGGTCGGCCTATGATACCTACTAAGTACAAGTGGAATGTACTCATGCCTACTACACTCTTTTGGTTCATAGTTCGAGTATGCCGTAGCTTAGTTGATTCAGGCAATATTTGGTGCTTTCAAGGTAGTGGGTGACTTTCAGGTGTATGGATGTATTCTACTACATT
The DNA here is from genome assembly GCF_002878395.1 of Capsicum annuum. Taxonomy (NCBI): domain Eukaryota; kingdom Viridiplantae; phylum Streptophyta; class Magnoliopsida; order Solanales; family Solanaceae; genus Capsicum; species Capsicum annuum. The sequence continues at coordinate 65,014,025 of NC_061111.1, forward strand.
TCTTATAGACTATGTCATTTCTTTTATTTTAGAGATAGAGGTTCTCTTGTATTTACATATCTTATGTAATTCTTTTGGACTCGAGTTGTACTAAATAGTTCATAAACTGTTCACAATAGATTTTATGAGTTATGGATGCACAATTGGTTCTATTTTTTTAATTTATTATACTTATATGATTTAGTTTTATTCTAGAAGCCCTACCTTAGGGTTATTTTAGCCTTTTTCTCCTTTTTGTATCAGTTTGTCTGATAAGCTTACTTGTCGAGGAGGTACACCGTGACAAGTGCCATCATGACCTTTATTTTTGGGTCGTGACAAATTAGTATCAGAGAAGCTAGGTTTCATTGATATCAAAAGTGTAAGAATGGGATATCTAATAGAGTCTTGCAGCTATCTTTAAGAGGCTATAAGATGTCTTCCAGAAACTTTTCTCATTAGATTCCTTATTATGCAATTCTCTTTGATACCTTGCATCCTTAGTTATGTTTCACTCTTTTAGTATAGATAGTGTCGACCAGGTCCAGCGTGATCAAAGATACAGAGCCTTTAACCAAAGAGAGAGCCTCGAGTCATTCATGGACTCGACAGACTTGATGGACCTATGGATCATCCCTGTCCAAGAGTAGTTCAAGGGGACTTTCCCTTGAACCTCATCTAGATCATGTTTGAGGTGTGGGTTCCACTTTTGTTCCTTAGAGTTCTTCTACCTCAGTCTTAGAGGGATTATTAATTCATCTGTTTACCCATTTAAAGGGTTCTTCTTTGAGATCATTTGGTATTTCCCCAGCTCTAAGTGTTGTACCTTCGTCTGTGCCAGAGTCTGTTTATGGTGTTCCTCTAGTCATGAGTGTGGATCCTCTTGTTGCACCTATTTCTGTATTGTGTACTTCTCAGACCCTGAGTAGTATTCCTCATTCAACGTCGGTATTTGAGTGTGGTGTTCTGAGATTAGAAGTTCATCCTTATATTACCTCCTTAGGTAGGGTATCAGCCAGCTGGACTTGCTATACCTCCTGCTCTTCAGTGAGCCATGACTCATATGGTAGTATTTGGGGCGACTTTTTAAAGTATAGGGGGGCCAAGTTAGGATGCATAGAACTACCCCTCGATCATCTTAAAGAGGCACTAGTAGGGTGCACCATTAGAACAAGTTTAGAGTTTGCTTTGTACATTATGAGTTTGTCCATATGCCCAAGGACCGTCCTCATTATGTGATTTGAGCTACTCTTATTTAAGTTGTAAGAAGTAGGGGATTTACCAAAGGTGCGAGAAAAAGTAGTAGCAGAGCCCACAGTGGTGGTCGTGAGGATATTTAGTAGCTGGTGGCCATGCACAGTGTTATACTATACCAGCCAGACCTGAAGTAGAGGCTTCAGATGCAGTGATCATAGAAATCATCCCCATTTATTTCATATCTGTATCTGTGTTATTTAACCCTATATTAACTATTCCCTATGTGTCTGTATATTTTTCTTTGGGTTTTGATTCTGTTACTGAGCCTCTTACCATACCTATTCGTGTATCGACTAGTAGGTGATTCTTTAGGGGTGGATTGGGTGTACCTATCTTGTGTAGTAACTTTTGTTGGGCGTGAGACTTTGGTGAATTTTCTTATGTTAGATATGGTTGTATTAATGTTACTTTAGATATAAATTGGTTGGATCCTTATAATGATGTCCAAGATTGTTATGCAAAGACCGTGACTTTAGCTTCGCTGGGTGTCTAAGGATAGTTGGAAGGGTGTGCTTCATTTATTTCCTAATGGGATATTATCTTATTATCAGTCTCGTAGATTGTTTGAGAGGGGATGTTTATCTTATTGACTCATATTTGAAATACTATTGTCATTTTCACCTCCTTTCTTGGATTATGTTGGCGTTCTCTGTGAGTTTATATATGTGCTCTCTATGGATTCGCCTAGTATACCTCCGAATAATGATATTGATTTTTCCATTAATGTTTTGTAAGTCCCTACAAAATTCTAATTATTTCAGTCCTATATAGCATGCTAAAAGGGGTCCCAGACTTAGGAAAATTCAGCTAAGTGTTAAGACTTGGAACGATTTTTATCCTTTGAAATTGGATGATCTTATTTCCAATCTTTCTGACCTTAGAATTTTGATTTTCCAGTTGACTAATGATCAGGGATGTCAATAGGTCATGTTGAGTGAGTTTTTCAATTTTCGAACTTAATTTGGGTCGTGTTTGGATTGGCAAAATAACAATCTAATGCGACCTCGACGCATCGTACTGGCTACCACATTGACACCATCGATGCAATGTGTCAGTGATTGCATTGATCCCATCAATGCAACATGTTTCCAATCGCATTTTTTGTCTAGTTTAGTGTGTCAAGTTACGGGTTTCTGAGGGTATTTAGGTCCTTTTCCCCTAACCCAATTTATCTAAAACAAGAGATTTAACTCCTAAAAGGGCAAATTACATTCTTTATTCTCAAATTCCTCTAAAGACTAAGACCTAGTTTCATTAAGCTCAAGAATCAAGTCTCAAGAACTCACCACAATCTTTATGAAATTAACAATCAAGGTATGTTAGGTGTTGATCCTTGGGTTTCCTTCAAGCCTTGGAGTTCAAGAACCTTTTTCAAAACATGAATTATTATTTCCATGCTATGAATTGAATTATGCTCATGTTTGTGTTGTTGTATGGGTTTCAAGTTAATATCGTTTATGAGTTTCCATAAAAATTATGTTAGCATATGTGTTGAAATATGAATCTCTCATGATAAAACCTTTGAATTTGTAAGAGTACATGTGGAATTTATGATGCCCTATATGTTATTCTTCATGTATCACAATCATGCTCCCCAAGTGTTTGATAGAATGTCCATGTGAATTGAATAATAAAATCCTAACATGTTAGTATGTGTTCCCAATCATGTACAAGTTCATGACCTCCAAATGTTTGACTAAATACCTTAAAGAATGAATTGTGAAAAATTGACTATTAGTATGCTTTCAAGATTTGTCATGCTTTATTATTGATGTTATCGAGTCTTGGGGATATTTATTACCCAAAATCTATTTTTTTACTTAGTTACAGTAGATATAGAATCGTCCTAGTAAAGGTCAAGAACAGTAGTACTCAGTCAGTAACAGAACTCAGTGAACTCACTCTAGTTCAGTCAGTCCACATGATCCATGTATGTTTAGTCAAGACTAGTACAATCTAGTGATCAGTTCAGTGTCGATTCAGTTGGGAGTAGTATTCAGTACCAAGTAAACCCAGAGATAGGGGCATTCCTGCCGGCAGAGGGTTTGACCCTTAGTAGCAGTCCCTGCATTACAGAACTATGTAGCTAGCATAGGGTATGTCATCCTCCTTCCAAATTATTATTAACACAATCATACATATATTTCATGAGTCTTCCTGCAAGATTTAGGTTGACACAGCCTTGTTAGTATCCCTTGGAAAGGTGCTATCACCCTTCCAAATGGTGTCATAGGTTGGACCCCAACTCAGTCTGTAAATCGGGGAATGCTGGTTAGATGAACACTCTCACACTCACAGTTTTAGTCGCAGTAAGGAACTCAGACAGTTCTATAGAACTATGGATATCAGATATCTGTTACTTAGCTATTAGAAATCAGTAATTTAGTATCAGTCTAAATTTTTAGTTATTAACATTCAGCTATTAGAACTTAGTATCTCAGTTTTAGTCTAATTCAGACAGGCATTATATACGTAGTATTGCATATTCAGCATGTTCAGTAGTTACAGTTTTGCATGTATTCTTATCCAGTTACTTCATAATGTTCATTAATTCAGTTATCATCTCAACAATATGAACCTATGTATATCATCCTACCTTACTTAGCATACCAGTACATTCCACGTACTGATACATACTCTTTCTTTGTGCTATGATGTCTCATATCATAGGTTTGGATGCTCAGGTTCCTCGCTGTACTTAGCAGATTAGTCTATCAGTAGCACATATAGTGGAGAGTCCTTATATTTCGAGGACAGAGTTTATCTATTTAAGTAGTTCAGTAGTTCTGTAGCTATTACATTCGGAGTTAGTCGGGGGTTTGTCCCATCAACTCAATATTCAGATAGTTAGAGTCTATTTCTTTCTTGGTTCATCTGATGACTAAGGAGCATGTTATGGTTGATCCATCCAATGGTGTAGTTGTTTGTGATTTGTCAAGACCTATTTTGCCCATCGAGATTTGGTGTTTTATTTGCTTGGTTGGTTATTAATAGTGTATAGTTGAGGGCTTTTTATCTATTACATCTCTTTTGACTAAGTTGACTCAAAAGAAGATATCCTTTTATTCATTTGATGCTTGTGAGGCAAGCATTCAAAAGCTCAAGGACTTGTTAACTTCAGCTCCTATTTTGACTTTGCCTAAAGAGGGCCTAGGTTTCACTATGTTTTGTGATGCTTTAAGTGTTTGATTGGGTACTATGTTGATACAGGAGGGTAACATGATTGTGTATGCTTCTCATCAGTTGAAGCCCCTCAAGAGAAATCAACCTACCCATGATTTAGAGTTGTGCATGGTTATTTTACTTTGAAGTTGCGGAGGCATTACTTTTTTGGAGATCATTAGGATATTTTCTGGGATCATTGTAGCCTTCAGTACTTCGTCACCCAACAAGATCCTAATATTAGGTAGCGATGTTGGCTTGAGTAGCTCAAGAATTATGACTTGACTATTCTCTATCATCTAGGCAAGTCTAATGTGGTTGTGGATTCCTTGATCCAAAGGTCGAATAGAATGGGTAGCTTGGCTCATCTTTTGACCCAAGAGAGGCCTTTGGCCTTAGAAGTTCATTCTTTAGCTAACTAGATGGTTAAGCTTGATATTTCAATACCTAGGTGTGTTTTTCCATTTGTGGAGGCTAGGTAATTTTTGATGGAGCAGATTTGAGCTCATTATCTTAATATTGTGGGATTGAGATCAATTCAAGATAAGATGTTGAATGGGGAGGATAAAGAAGCCTCACTTAATTCAGATAGTGTTTTGAGGATTGCTGGTCGAGTTTATCTGCCTATAGTAGCTGATTGGATCAGATTAATTTTGTGGAATCCTATTATTCCATATATTCTATCCACCTATTAGTGACTTGTATCATGATTTAAGGAAGCATTACTTGTAGGGTGGTATGATGAAGGATGTAGCATACTTTGTAGCTCATTGCCTTTGTTGTTAGTAGGTGGAAGTCGAGTATTTTAGACTTAGTGAATTGCTTCAGAGATTACCCATTCCTGAGTGGAAATGAGAGCGAATTACTATGGATCTTGTTACCGGATTTCCTAGAACTTCCCATGGATCTGATAGTATTTGGGTCATCAAAGATTAATTGACCATGTTTGCGGATTTCCTTATGGTAGAAGTCTCCTCAGTGCTAATAGGTTAGCCTATATATATATTGGCGAGATTGTGCAATTTCATGGTGTATCGGTGTCTATCATTTAAGATCGGGGTTTTTTGTTTACTTCACACTTTTGGAAGACTTTTTGGGATGAGTTGGGTATGCGGGTTAACCATAGCACAACATTTCACCCCACACTAGTGGTCAGTCTGAGCTGACTAACTATCTAGATTATATAGAATATACTTCGCTCTTGTGTGATGGATTTTAGTGGCCAGTGGTAGAAGCACTTGGCTTTAGCATAGTTTTCTTATAATAACAGCTACCATTGCAATATCGATATTGCTCCTTTTAAGGAATTATATGGTAGTCATTCTCACTCGCCAGTGGGTTGGTTTGATGTTTTGGAGGTTAGACCTTGAGGTACGAACTTACTTTATAAGTCCTTGGATAGGATCTGATTCATTCAAGATAGGCTTCATGAAGCTCAATGTAAGAAAAAGTGCTATGTAGATTGTAAACTTTGTGCCTTGAGTTTTGGTGTTGGTTATTATATTTGTTTTTAACTCTCACCCATGAAGAGTATGATGAGGTTTGGAGGAGGGAAAGCTTAGCCCCAGTTATATAGGCCCATTTGAGACTCTTCAGACTATTAGTGATATGGTTTATGAGTTAGATATTCCCCAGATTTATCAGTTGTTCACTTAGTATTTCATGTTTTTATGCTTCATTGTTCATTTTTGAGAAGTCCTATGTCATTCATTGGTATTCAGTCTATTTAGATAAGTGCTTGTCTTTTATTGAGGATTCAGTCTCTATTTTGGCTATGGATATTAGACTGTTGCATTCTAGTATGATCCCTATGGGCAAGATTCAATAGCAACCTCGACCTGTAGATGAGGGTACTCGGGAGATTGAGTCTGATATGCATAGTTTTTATCCCCAGCTCATCGTTAATTCAGGTATTTCTTTGCCTTAATTTAAGGACAAACTAAACTTTTTGTGCTGGATGATGTAATGATCTGAAATTTTGATGAAATATGTCAAATATGTGTTTTTATATGATTTAACTATTTTACCCTTCCCCATAGTTGCATGTGGTATTTCTAGGTTGTTGAGGGGATTGGCATGATTTCTGATGTATTTTGGTGCCTTTTATGTGATATTGTGGTTTGTGGTGTCTTTGAGAGCCTTATTATGGACTTATGTGGTTATCTTTTGATCCATGCAACGGATTGTTGAACAGACTATGCAAGCAGATCTGGAACATCAATTTTATGGTGGAATCATTTTTGGTCTGGTTCTATGGCTTTTAAATCTTATTTTGACCCTCGATTTAGAAAATTATAATTTTGGATTTTAGGAGTCATCTTTCTGGAAATGACATTTTTTTGAAAATCTAATATCTTTATTGAATTTGGAGCATCGAATTTAGTGTGGATACATAGTTCATTTTCTTGAATAGAATTTTGAATGAATCCCGAGGTCTTAGCAAAAATATGAAAAATTTTCAAGTTTCATCTGTCATCTGGTATGGCCTGCAATTATACATGATGTGAAGAGGGGGTATTGCTATTTCACAAAGAAATGGTGCTATCATAATATTTGCTTCTGCTATTAGATAGTGTGATTGCAACTCGTATGTTGCGATTATAACATCTAAAAACTTGGTATGGAAATAAATAGACCCTTTAGGTAGTGAATTGGCTATTTCTCACTCTTTCTTGAGAGCCAAAAATCCTAAAATAGTGTGAGATCTTAAAAGTGGAGCTTGTGAGTGCTTGAAAAGCTAGATTGATATCTATTTCTCAATTCTCTTATAGATTTAAGGTAAGAATTCATCCTTTTCTTAGTACATTTTTTATTAATTTCTCAAAATCCAAAAATCATAGGGCATGATTTTAAACTCCAATTTCACTCATTTTAAGTTGAATAATGTTCCTAATCCTATCATTACTTGTTTTTCCGCAATTTCTTCTTCAAAATAACTTTGATTCTTGATTTTAAAATGGATTTCAAAGGCTTTACACATTAAAGTTTAAAAATATTTTTTTGATCTGAACGTCATTTTCAACTTATTTTGTCTTGGGTTTTCAACTGTAGATTCCTAATGTATAGAAAATATATTTTTGAAATAAAGTTATAATTTTGTCCTTCTTTTTTGAAAGCCTATTTTTAGGGTCCATTTTGACCCTAAACTAAAATTAGGCAATATAGGAATTGTTGGTCTTATTTTGTCACATAGATTCAATGTATCTTGGTTTTAGTTGATTTCGTGATCGTTCGTAAGGAGTAGGGCATTGAGATCAAAGTGTAAGGGACCGATTTTGGCATTCGAGGTAGGTTATGTCTTAACTCTTTCATACTAGGTTGGGTAGTTAATTTGTATACAAAATGCATGTTAAGGGTGAGTACTAATCATGGAAAATGGCTATCTATGAGTTGTGCCTATGTGGGGGCCTATATGTGATGTAATTGTTAAATTTGAGATATTATTTCATATTTGTGACCGTATGGGCTCCTATGTGATGTCGATAGCCTTAATTATATGTGAATAAATGTATTGTGTTGTTTAAAATGCCTAATATGGTGCTAGTAGAGTATTGTGATATATTCATACTTGTTAGCATATGACACATGTGAAAATTCATGGATGGTTGAAAATATTGAGTGGATAATTGGCTCACATTATCGGTACATTAGTTGTTTATGGATATGCTTATTGTGGTTGGTTGTGGAAATATGCATTGTGATTGGTTGTAAACATTGCATTATCATCCTAATGGCATTGCACACATAATTTCACTTGTTTGTTGCATGCTTTATATATATACTTGTTGTTGTTATATATCTACTTGGTGTGTGTCTTATGTTATATTTGTGCTCTTGAAAACACTGGAAATACTAGAAATTTTGAAAACACTAGAAACATAGGATTTTATAGACCTTCTCTGGGGGAGGTGCCGGAAAGAAGTCATGGATATTGATATGGAATATTGGATCTTATAGACCTTTATTGAAGATTATGCTAGAGAAAAGTCATGGATATTGGTTTTATACAGGTTGATGAACCCCCCATAAGTCTTACATCAGGAAACTTGCCTCCGTAGAGGTATACTGGGTAGTATATGGGTTGACGAACCCTCCATAGGCCCTATGTCAGGAGGCTTTCCTCTGTAGGTGTATACGAAGGTTGTGTGATAACCTCATTATTTACCCTCATTATCATCATTATCATCATCAATATCATCTTCATTTGCATTCCATATATGGTGTTTATTGTGTGATTGTATTGTTAGTGTGACTGGATATCTACTTATTTATTCTATCTTTCCTTACTTGTATTTGATTTCCTCGTATTTGTTGTTATCATTTCTTTACTTATGTATTTTATAAATTTATACTTGTCTTCTTGTATTGTGTGTTATTGTATTATATACAAATATTATAGAACTGTTAGTCTAAGCGGTGTAGGCTACCGTTGTGGGACATTTTCTGATTGCAGGTGAAGTACCCTTTATATGTATTTTGTATGTGTTATTATCTACTTTTCTCGATCGGTCTATGATACCTACTGAGTACAAGTAGATCATACTCATGCCTACTGTGCCCTTTCGGTTAAGGTCCTAGTTCAAGTGTGCCCCAACTTAGTTGATTCAGGCGATATTTGGTGCTTTCAAGTTAGTGGTTGACTTTCAGGCAATCCAAATATATTAAAATACCTTTCTTATAGACTATGTCTTTACTTTCATTTCAGAAATAGAAATTCTCTTTGAATTGGACATCTTATGTAATTCTTTTGGACTCGATTTGTACTAGATACGTTCTTATACTATTGACATCAGAATTTGGGAGTTATGGATGCACTGTTGGTTCTATTCTTTCCATATTTATTGTACTTATATGGTTCATCTTCATTTTAGAAGTCCTACCTTGGGAGTATTTCTGTCTTTTTTTTCTTTTGTATCAGTTTGTGTGATAGGCTTACTTGTCAAGTAATGCCGCAACAAGTTCCATCATGACCCTTGTTTTTGGGTCGTGATATATCTACATGAAAAGATCCTTGTGTTTGCAAATATTCATCATTTTAAGTGTCTCAAGTGTCGTAATTTCATGGAACATCATAGTATATTTAACAACCCCTTTTCCAAAAAGTTATACTTTTATAATTTCCTTATGTATGTATGTATGTATGTATGTATACATATAAATTGTGAATTAGAGTTGGGAACGATTGTATGTAAGATAAAATGTTTTAAACCTTATGAACCTTTCTTTATGAAATTGTCTCTAATCATTATTTGAACTTGGGATTTGAGATTGCTACCTTAAAGTATGAAATCTTCATATTATGACTTTTAAGTTGGGATATGTTGGGGAATCATGCTTCTAATATATCATTTTGAATATTTTAAAACCTTATGTTTATAAAGGAAGATTTACCCCATTCCATTGACTTTTGTTAAAATGATGAACTTAGAGTGAAACTTAAAACCTTTAATTTGTATTTCAAATATATTTATTATAAGTCTTCACAATGTTGGGAAAAATGAGTTAAACGAGTATATGAAAAGGTTATGCCATGATACGTATGACTTGCAAATATTGGTTTGACGATACCAACATAATGATTGCCCCTATGAAAGACATTTCTTATGTCAAATAGTTAATGTTCATGAAAATGTAATAAATGGATTTAAAGAGAATTATGTAGTTCACCGAGATGGTGTAAGTCCTCATGATCGAATGCCTAAAATCTATATTTTGCCGACACAGGGATGATTCACTGCTTAATGGGATGAACTTATGATTTTCCAATATGAGGATGATATGATGGCTAAAATGAGGTATATATATATCTCAGTTTATAGGACAAAAATGGATTGTGACACTGCCAATTAGGTACAGATCGGACCAATATAGCTCTTGGGCTACGTAATATCAGATACTACCAAGTTAAATAAAGTCATATGTTTATGTGTTATTCATTGAGTCACATTCCATATTTCATTCTCATGACTTATGTTCAATTATATGACTTGCTTTATAAACTGTTTTATCTTATTTCCTGGGTTACATACCAATACTCATTGTACTGACCGTCTCGAGTGCTACATCATTTAATGATATAGGATCGGAGGCATTTTCTCGTGGTTATGTGTAGTAGTTGGATTCTCTAGGACAAGCTAAGCAAGTTGTGAGCCCTCCATATTCTCAAAGGCATATGATTTTCTATTTATTAAACTTTGATTGTCCATTTAATGGTCTTATTGGGGCCATGTCCCAACTTAGATTTCAAATTTTCAAGTTAAATGGCTTCATAAATTTATGTAGCTGATGTAAGAATGTTTTATTTCAGATTTTGGATTAATTACTTTTACATTTAAGTTGAATTTCTCCTTGTTGGGTCTCTTTCAGAAAATGTTATTAATCTACTCATTATTATGTGATAAGGGATTCTCTCCGGCCTTTATTGGTCTTGAGCGCCCATTACGGCCATGGCTTATTCTTGAATCGTGACAATTAGCGACTTGAGGGAGATATTTTTAGAAGAGGATAGAATATTCTAGATTTTTAGTTTCTACAACCATCCCTACATAACTACAATTAGGAAGACATAGTGATTTTCACAAACTCAAATAAAACTCAAAATAACCTAATTCAACTAATCTTCTTCCATAATCAAATCCTCCTATCAATATTCATTTTTCTATTCACATAGCTTTCGTTTCTTTAGTTGAATCTTCTGATCTAAGTTAGCAATCTTGGGATGGTAGAAGTTCTCCCCAATTTTATATTTCTTCTAATATTCTATATTTGCTATCAGAGCCATAGCCATATGCATGCTTCTAGATTTTATTTCAAGATTGGATTAGTGGTAGATTCAAATCGTTTCTCTATATGAATTTCTCTATATGTAGGGGGGTACGGATCTATGCGGATAACTAACTTGTAAAATAGATCTATTATATGTATAATAAATCTATTTTTCTTTGTGCGTGGATATTTCTTAAATTTTGTTTCAATATCTTTTAATGATTTTTTCTTTCCGTAAGATGTATTCATTAATTTGTGTAGTTTATTATTTTACCCTGTAGTAATTGCAGAGTTACAGATTTCTATATAATAATTTATCCTAATTGTACTGTAATGTATATCTAATTCTAGATTTTCAATGTTATTTATTATCTTGTGTTGTTCTTCTCGTAGCGAGTTTTTTAAATTATATAAACTATCACATGTACTTTTCTCTAAATTTTCTAAGGTTTCTTCTATCCATATTAATTTTTCTTTTAG
>NC_061111.1:65028667-65062748 GCF_002878395.1 Capsicum annuum
TCAATGCACATCATAAATCAAAATACAAATTCAAATTCAAACTAAGAATAAATCGATGGGTATAAAGCAAAACTCATTAATAGTGAGGATTCAATTTGAGATGAATAAATTAAATCTAAGAAAATGAGGAATAATTCTTTGAATATAATGAAAAAGAATGAACCTCAATGTCTTTGGATCTAAATTACAACATAATGTAATGAATGAGCCTCGATCAGGACTCGACTAGGAACCTTGAATTGTGACTTCGCCTCAAAATTAAAAAAAAAAATCAATATACAATTATTGTTTGAATAAATATGTGTTTCAAAAAATAGAGGTTTGAATCGGGGTCAACCAGAGCTATGACGATAAAAAAAAATAATGAAACTTTTACATGTCTATACGATGGATTTTGAGGTAACAATAGTGAATTATGGTTGATTTGAGAATGACTAAATGTTAGTGCTCTGTATACCAACGAATTAATTTGTTATCCTTCTCCTCTTGCTTCTCTCAGAGTGTCTTTTCTTTCCTCACTGTGAGTGAACTGTGTACTTCATATGATATTTTTTCCGTCCTAATAAATCAGGTGAGTTATTTTTAATTTTTGCCTAAGTGATGACATAGGTTGCCTTACTTGCTTCTTTAACTGATTTTTCTAGTTACAAAAACCATAAATGAAGTCACAATATTTTTAGGTGGAAAACAATGGTTCATAGAGGTGAAAAAAGCTACCATCCATACCTCTACAGGATTTCACCCAATTCCACTAAACACTAGAGACTCAACAGAATTAAGTTTACAAGACTTTCAACCTAGAAATTAACTCTAATCCCTAACACACAAATCTCCCAAGGTTTATGTTCCATAATTTTCAAGAAAATCTCCAAATTTAAGATAATATCCTAAACCAATTTATAATTCACTAGTTATAAAAATAGGAAAGTTACAAATCAACAAACAATCCTAATACACAATTGCTAGATCATATCAAAGCTAAGACAACTCAGCTAGAAACAGGTACTTTAACCAAGTTCCAACACTTTGATACTGAGTTATTCCTTATGTTGTTATGTAAGTGCATAAATTACTTCTATTGAAGGAGGCACCACCCATGGCTTTACAAAAATTAACTCAATTTCACTATACACTATAAGCATTTTCTAAGAGAATTTTGATTTCAATAGTTGCGATCTAGGAATTAACTCTAATCCCTCACACACAAACCTTCCACAAGTCAATACCCAACTTGAAGATAAGATCCTAAACCATTTTACAACTCACTGGTTCTAAAAAAAGAAAGAAAGTTACAACTCAATAAACAATCCTTATGCACGATTTCTTGTAATAATCCTCATGGTCATTTTACTTATTTTCATACCTTTTTTATGTCTAGATTTTTTCTATAACCGGTTCAAGTCATTTATAACTTGTTGGGATTGATAGTTCGATTTTCAGGCGGTTCATTTCAGAATTTCAGTAATACCAAATATATTATGAAATATTTAATCTAAATTGAAATTTGGTAGAAATGTAATTTATTACCCTTCTAAAATATTATTAATATAGATAAAATTCATCAAGTTATGCTATATTTATATAACTTTAAAATAGCTTTTATGGTATATTAATATTTTAAGTGGAGAAAGTAAATCTAAAAATATTAATTATTTGTTTTGGTGTCCAATTGTCATATTCATCTTTTAGATTATATCTTTTAAACTTATTTTTATAATATGTAGGTTTTCTTATTTCTGATGTTCTAGGTATTATATTTTCATCTTCTTTCTTAACAAGAGTATTTATTTCTGTGTTTCTATTTACTAAGTTTTCTTCATTAATTACTTCTTGTTTTTCATTTATTTCTAAATTTTTTGTATTTGTTAAGATTTCTGTATATGTTTCACTATCTTCTGAATCATAATTATCTGTTTTTTCAATATCTATTGTATTTATTTCTAATTTTTCTTTAAATTGATTTATTTTGTTTAATAATTTTTGTTCTGTATCTTTTTCTTCTTTTTCTTTCTGTCCTTTTTTCATACAAATCTTTTAGCATTTGTAGTTCTTTTTCTAATTCCACAATCCTACTATTTTTTATTTCTTCTATTTTTTGTATTTCTTCTGTAGTTTGTTGTTTTATTTTTTCTATTTCCTTTTTTCTATCTATTTCTTCATTTTCTTTTTCTATTCTTACCATAGCTGTCAATTTATCTTCTAATTTTAATTCTTCTTTTTCTAACATTAAATATAAATGTTCACTTATTTTCTTATACCTTCTTCCTAGATTAGAATATACTATTTTATTTTTAATCCTTCATGGTTTTCATATATTTTTTTCATCTATTATAAATTCTTCTTTGTTCATCTTTATTTAATTGTTAATAGATCGTGTTGGTATGTATATTCTAGACTATCTATTGTTGATTCTAAATTTGATATTTCTTCTTTTTGTCCATTTATTGAGTTTTTACTAACTCTAACAATTATGTTATAATGTAGTCTTTCTGTCCTTATTTTTAATTCTCTACGTTTTTCAGATATTATTTGTTTTAATTCCTTATATTTTGATAATTTTTGTACATTATTCATCTAAATATTATTTAGATACTTTAAACAACATAGGCTCTGATACCAATTGCAGGGGGTGCAGATAACTTGTAGGGTAAAATAGATCTATTATAAATACTATGGATCTATTTTTATTTGTGCGTAGATATTTCTTAACTTCTCCAAATATTTTTATTTTTATTGGATATTTCTTAACTTCTCTAAATATTTTTATTTTTATTTTTATTTTGATTTTATTTATGTTAGTTTATCGATATTCATATCTTGGGGGGTGATTATATGGTAATTGGTTAAATGCTTTACTATAGTATTATACCTAGAAAATTACCCAAATGGATATTATTCAGATTAACTGTGCTATCCAATTTATAGTTTCAATTTCATAGTCTAATACATTTTCTAATATTATTCTCTTAATATCTATAATTTCTATATCTCTAAGTATATATAAGATTAAGACTTTAAGATTATCTATCACTTAAAATTGGCTAAATATTTCATTTTATAAATACTATGGATCTATTTTTATTTGTGCGTGGATATTTCTTAACTTCTCTAAATATTTTTATTTTTATTGGATATTTCTTAACTTCTCTAAATATTTTTATTTTTATTTTATTTTGAGTTTATTTATGTTAGTTTTGTCGATATTCATATCTTGGGGGTGATTATATGGTAATTGATTAAATGCTTTACTATGTTATTCTTTATTTTTTTTCTCTTAGTTTTTGTAATTCTTCTATATTATTTTGAAGGCATTCTAAATATTCTATATCTTTTGTTTCAAAATATCCAATTAGATTATCTTTCATAAGTTTTTCTAATAATATTATTTCATCCATATTTTGTCTCCAATATTTTAAACATTCATAGTCTATCATTTTATCCTGTAGTAATTGCAGAGGTACAGATTTCTGTATAATAATTTATCCTAATTGTACTGTAATGTATTTCTAATTATAAATTTTCAATGCTATTTATTATCTTGTGTTGTTCTTCTCATAGCGAGTTTTTAAAATTATATAAACTATCATATGTACTTTTTCCTAAATTTTTTAGGGTTTCTTCTATCCATATTATTTATTTTTTTAGATTCTCCATTATTTTTCTACTTCGGTTTCTATAATTAATTTCTTCATTTATATTATCTTGATTTTCTCTAGTTTTTCTAATACATTCTAACATCTCTTAATCTGAATAATATCCATCTGGATAATTATCCAGGTATAACTGTGCTATCCATTTATAGTTTTAGTTTCATAGTCTAATACTTTTTCTAATATTATTCTCTTAATATCTATAATTTATATATCTCTAAGTATATATAAGATCAAGACTTTAAGATTATCTATCATTTAAAATTAGCTAAATATTTTATTATAATATGTTTTAGTTGTTTGTTTTAATCTCATTAATTCTTCTATATTTTCACTAAGAGATTGTATATATTTTCCAAAATTCTAAATATACATAATTTATCAAAGTTAGTGTGTGGGTTTGGTATGTAAGTATTTATAAGAGTAGTTTGGTAGATGTGGTATATAATTAGTTCTAGTCATAAAATATCAATCAAATATTTTTTCCAATATGATTTTTCTTATATCTACTATTTCTATATCCTTAAGTACATATAAAACAAGTATTTTAAATTTATCTACCATTTCATCAGATAAATAATTATCCATTTTTCATAAAATTGCTATTTTCAAAATATTCCCTTCAATCATACACATAACAAAATATGATCACTTTAGATTGCTATATACTAGATTATTCTTAAATAACATATTATTCGGTCACTATTAGCATGGTAATCTGGATATTTTTTTCCTTAAATAGCGCCTCTACTTTGGTTACTCCCCTATCACAACTTTCTTGTCTCACCGATTTCACCTTTAGGTTGGCATAGTTCTTAGGGATTTTTCTCCTTTTCCACTTTGCTAATAAACTTCTTAACATGCTATTTTTTGAATAATTCTACTATAAAGCAACTAACATGAACTTATTTTATCATATCATGATTGTTAGGAATTTATGAATTTAGCTATTCATAATAGTAAATGAATATACCTATTCTGGTAGTTTTGATAATTCTAAGCTTTGTTCCTCCATAGATTTTTCTATTAAAATATACCTGTTTTTTAATAAATAAGCAAAATATTTGTTGTGGACTAGAGAGATTTTGTGCTTCAACGCATGAAGGCTTTCCTTCATCTGTGCAAGTGCTCGTTTATTTATATTATTAAAATGCGTACACTATTTTTCTTTACATCTGTCAGCTACTATACAAACGTTTAATCTTAAGACTTTGTAGAAACATTTTTCTTACTTTTGTAAAGTAGTTGACAGATGTAAAGAAACCCTAGAAAATTTAGGAAAAAGTACATGTGATAGTTTATATAATTTAAAAAACTCGCTACGAGAAGAACAACACAAGATAATAAATAGCATTGAAAATCTAGAATTAGATATACATTACAGTACAATTAAGATAAATTATTATACAAAAATCTGTAACTCTGCAATTATTACAGGATAAAATGATAGATTATGAATATTTAAAATATTGGGACAAACGATGGATGAAATAATATTATTAGAAAAGCTTATGAAAGATAATCTAATTGGATATTTTGAAACAAAAGATATAAAATATTTAGAATGCCTTCAAAATAATATAGAAGAATTGCAAAAACTAAGAGAAAAAAAAAAAAGGAATACTATAGTAAAGCATTTAACCAATTACCATATAATCACCCCCAAAATATGCATATCAATAAAACTAACATAAATAAAATAAAAAAAAGTTATTTAGAGAAGTTAAGAAATATCCAATAAAAATAAAAATATTTAGAGAAGTTAAGAAATATCCACGCACAAATAAAAATAGATCCATAGTATTTATAATAGATCTATTTTACCCTACAAGTTATCCGCACCCCCTACAATTGAGAGAAGTTAAGAAATATCCACGCACAAATAAAAATAGATCCATAGTATTTATAATAGATCTATTTTACCCTAAATTGTCCTTTTAGTAGTAGATGTTGTAATGACCCTCATGGTCATTTTCCTTGTTTTCATACAATTTCTGTGTCTAGAGCTTTTCTATAACTGTCTTAAGTCATTTATGACTTGGTGGGACTGATGGTTCGATTTTTGAGCAGTTCATTTGATTATTTCAGTAATACCAATATATTATGGAATATTTAATCGAAATTGAAATTTGGTTGAAATATAATTTATTACCCTTCTAAACTATTTTTGATATTGACAAAATTCTTTATGTTATGTTAAATTTTTATTACTTTATAATAGCTTTTATGGTCTATTAATATTTTAAGCTGAGATAGAAAAAATTAAATATGTTAAAATTCATTATTATATAATAGAGATTTTATTATAAATAATTTTCTACTAATTAAGTTATATTCAAATATTATTTTTATTTTACCACGAACCTATGCAATACTTGATTACAAATTTAACGGAGAACAAGGGCTGGTATTATCACACCCCCTGTGCACGTGGGAGCTATGCAAAATCAAACCAAATTAAGATGTTTAATCTTGTTAACATTAGGATGCCAAGTCATTACAAACATAGGTGTTAAGAAATGTAAACTTCCTTATATAATTAGATTTCCATTCAAACACTGGAGTTTTTTAAAACATTCTGATCATGTAATTTTTTTTTTTAAAAAATAAATTGCTATCAATAAATTTTCATTCATGTTTGATTGTATCACGAAGTAAACTTTAAGATACTGCTATATTTATTCAACTCGGATTCTAGCAAGACACTATTCAGAGGCTTTTTTGAAGAGGGTTTACCTTTGGTGTCCAGGTTTGTTAGGCTTATCCTATCTTTAGATTGAGATTATTAACGATAATTATCTACTATTATGCTTGTATTTGATAAGCACTTGTAGTTTGCATACCTTTTGATATAAATAACTTGTCTTATTTATTCGGTTAGGACCCCGTTCTAGAAAAAGTTGGTATCTTATCTTTCAGTGTGATCTAGTGCCTATTAGTTTAGGATATGGAAATAAGTTGTGAATCCTTGAATTTGACCATTTTAAATTAGGATATGTGAATGGTTAGTTAAATGTATTTTAGTTTCAATTTAAGTTCAGCCTATACTTTATTTCTGTAATTGATTGTGAATTTTTGTACCACTTTGATAATGATTATGATATGGTTTGGATTTTAACTTTATAGTTGGTTAAGGTTACTGTGAGTTTCAATTTGAGTCCGGTATATGGGCATGTGTAATGACCAAAAACTACTCCCTAGTCGTCACACGGTGCTTACGACCCCGAAGGACCATAAGCTAACCCATAAATGATATCTGTTGTGAGCACTGAACAATAATACTAAAATAAATGCGGAAAATGGGCTAAGATGCCATAAGGTTCAAAACATCTGAAATACTGATAAACTATAACATCTGTAAAATTGAATAATGTCTGAAAATCAAGTTTAAAAAGCCTCTAACTGAATCAGTCTGAAAGTGGAGTTGATAGGACAATCCCCCATCTAACTCCATCTACTGAACTACTACATCTACTGAAATACTGAAATAAAAGCACATCCACATTTGATGAGGACTCACTACTGGATCAACTACTACTAGTTGAATTTGGCTAAACGCGGTCAGGAACCTGAGCGTCCAAACCTATGATATGAAACATCATAGCGCAAGAAATGGGTATGCGGTCAGTATGTGGGAATGTACTGGTATGCTAAATGAGGTAAGGCAGAATGCATGGGTTTATATGCATGAACAATAACTATATGAATGACATGCAAGAGCTGGATTAGCATACATGGAGGATCTATAACTACTGAGCATACTGTGTGTACGGTAACTAAGTATACTCGAACTGAATCTGATAACTAAATATACTGATAATCTGAGTTCACTGATAATCTGAATTACTTATGACTGAGTGACTGTACTGACAGTCCTGATTCTGTAGAATTGAACTGAGTTCTATTCTTAAGACTGAGACAGAAACTGAAATTGTGGGAGGTAATCATCCAACCGATATGCCCCAATCTGAACTAATATGGATCCAATCTGTGTAACCCCAATTGGAATGGTGTCAGTACCGTGCCACGGGTAAAGACAATTATTGTGAGTTAAACCTAACTAGCAGAAAGACATTTTGTCAACCCTTAATTGGCAGGCAAACTCATGAGAGATATGTTAACCCTTATCTAACAGAAAGTCATCTCAATCTATGCTAGCTACGTAGTTCTGTAACTCAGGGATTGCTACTAAGGGTCAAACTCTATACTAACAGAAATGCCCCCATCCCTGGGTTTGCTCGGTGTTAACTCCTACTCCCAACTGAAAGACACTGAACTGAGTATACTAGATTGGACTGGACTGGACTAAGTTTATTGAGTTTTACTGAGTTTTCCTAAGTTCTATGACTGACTAAATTCTATAACGTACTGAGAGCACTACTGATCGTGACATGAATGATACTATTCTGTAACTGACACTGGCTTTAGAAAAATAGCTAAATTATCGGGTATTAAATACCCCTAGGACTCGATAGAATGAAAAGTAAAGAAAAGCATAATCTTGGATAATATAACAATGTTCACTTGGTCATAATTCATTCATAGAGATATTTCCTCAAACACTTGCAATGCATTAACTTGTACATGGATGGGATCACATAATAACATATCATGCCTTCACTAGTCAATTCACATAAGCATTTTATCAAACACTTGTAGGGCATAAGCTTGTTCATATACTAACATGTCATGATTTCATCACTTTATTCACATGGACATTCTATCAAACGCTTGGGGAGCACAACTCCATGCACATACTCATGGATAACATATAAACATGGCAACTACAATGCCAAACATGCTACTTCATGGATTCAACATGCAATTCTCATAGTTTCCCCCTAAATATTATTCTATTTTCATGAATCTTATCACAATCATGGACTGAAAATAAAATCAACATCATAGATGCCTTAATCGCTTTATAAATTCAAGTGTTTATTAATATAATCACATATTTTCTATACATACTTTTTAATTTTGTGAAATCTACCATTAATCATGGATTAAATCTCAAACAATATCATGAACATGTATTTAATCTAATTCAATCATGGAAATCATAAATCATAGATCTTGTATTTTTAAAAAGGATAATGGGGCTCCATGGAAGGTAAGGATCCATGGATGAACATCTAACATACCATAATTTGAGAGTTTCTTGGAATTATTGGAGAATCCTTGAGCTTTGTTCTTGATGTCTTAAGGGTTAGGGTTTTGCTAGTTTGAGAGAGAATGGTTTTTAATTTAGGGAAAAGTGAATAATGAGTAGCTAAGTATGTTTTTAGGGATTAAATCCCATATCTATCCATAGTAAAATTATGGAAAAAATACTATTATAACCCAGGGCGTCAATCTAATTTTTGTAAAAAATTTCTGATTTGGGGCCTTGGCGCGACGTGCCACTATCACGCCAGGTCACTAGAAACTAACGACTTGGAAATTGCTTTGTGGCATGATGCAGTGGTATCTCATTGCCACTTTATTTTAGAACTAGGAGTGAACGGCGATGCGGTATAATCTCGTTGATACACTGGAAAATTCAAAATGCCAAATTAGCCTATGGCGTGACACGCCAGGATCGCGATACCTCATTGGGAATCGATAAATAAAAATTTGGCCTACTCCATGATACGCCATGATCGCGGAGTAACACTGAAAATTGACAATCATTATTTGGGTTGTCTACGCGACGCACTAAGTGCTAGAATGACGGTGTTTAATGACTAAAACTTTAAATCGCCATAACTTCTTACCGGTTAATGGATTTAGGCGAATTTTATATTGGCGGAAAGATTATTGAATTTACTACGTAACAAAAAGTTAAAATCTTGAAAATTCCACATGTATAAAAGGGTATTCATCTTTAAAGAAAGCCTTTGTCATTTTTGGGATGAATTTAAGCTAGGTAAAAATTATGTGGTGTTACAATATCTCCCCCTTGGGAACATTCGTCCTCAAATGAGATTGGCTAGGCTGAGAAATGCTGATGACTGAGCTGGTACACTGAACATGCACACTGATACATGACTACATGGCTGAACTACTGACAAACTGAGTTTCCATACTGAACATCCATATCTGATGCATGGAATACATAACTGAACTGATTAATAAAGGCGTGACTAAATATGCAATGATAGCTAATACTAAGACTTATGGATGTAACTGGACATAGGATTGAGTAGATTTAAAGAAGACTGTTACCTTAAGTTGAGAATATTGATAAGTCTAATATCATTTACTAACATGTATGAACGGGAACATGAGAACATGAATGAGTCTGAAATGTGATACATAAACTGAATATCATGAACTAAACTGAGTCTTTGAGTACATAGCTTTATGACTGAAATTGGAAGTAGAGGTCAACTATGAGAATGCATTACTCAACCTGGATTCATTACGTAAAGAGAAAATGAAAGTTTTGGATCATGATAGCTCGAGGTTTATAGTGCATCTTCCCCTTGGGATTCCATGTCCCTAGAGAATACAGACTTGGCTGAAATATTGAGGAAAAGCACGAGATGATGCACAGGGCACCCACGAACTAAATCGTGACTAAATATCTAGGATTTGAATCTGAGGCATGATACATAAACTGGGTAGAGATCATTACTACTAGGGTGCTCTATCTTGGAATGGTCATATTCATGAAAATTTAAAGAGTACAGCTAGATGGATAAATGGGAAATGATATGAACTTGCCCGCTTGACTGCTAAACTAAACTGAATTCTTGGCTTTAGGAACTAACTCATGCTGAAAATATTCATATGGGCACTAAGCACGAATGCTTCAGCATACTAACTTATCTGATTAACTTGAATGATTGATAGCTGAATACTGGGCATGTAACACTAAACTATACTTAGTCTGAATAACTGGATTGAAAGTATAGAGTACTATGAATATGAGGAAGGGACTGACTGAGTAACATGAGATAATTGAGTATGAATTCGTGAGAATAGTATTATTTAAGAATGCAAGACTAAGAGTATAACATGATTCTAAAATAGTCTGTAAACAGAGGTACTGATATGATTGCTTGGCTAAAACTATTACTGAGACTGTAACTAAGATGATAACTAAGACTGTACTGGAACTGAATACTGAGTGAACCAGAACTCCCTATACTAGGACCTGTAAGCATGCATATTTTCGATGATGTGCACGAATATTATCAATGATTGTAGAACTGACATGTACGGTATGAGTTTCGACATTACTGACATCACTACTAAAATTTGAAAGGGTTGCTTGTTCTACCATCTCCCTCTTAGCTTAAAGCCATCATTCTAAATATGCGGATCACTTAATAACTCATAACTAAACTGTCACCACTTTACTTTTAGAGTATAAGGTAGACACTAAGGAGAGCTCTGCTAATATTTTTGGTCTGATACTGAGTTGACGGCTATATAGGGGTTACAATAGAAGAGAGGCCTCGAAATCTGGCTAAGTATAAACATAAAGATGAAAGACTTATAACGTATCCATAACTATATCAAGAGAACTTCCCAAATCATGGCGAGACTAGAGTACATAAAATAGTTTTGGCGTTGACCACTAATGGTACTGGAAGTGGTGCCTTGCTGAGTCAGGCGACCGGATGGAACTAGAGGATGACAGTGTGAACTTTGTGGACCCGCCTTAGCATATTCTCAAACTTTTTGTCCTGACTTGCCACATCCAAAACATACATCACTGCCGACTTTACACACACCTAGGTAATTTCTACCACAATCTTTGAAAGTGGATAGGTATGACCACTGCTCACACTACCCTAGGTTTTGGAGCCTGGCACCCCATCCCGACGATCATTCCTAAACTTTGGTACTGGAGCAGTAGCTAAAGATGTAGCTAGAACTGAAAACTTTGGATAAAACTGGGAATGGTTACCGCCCTCTAACTTAGGCTGACTAAAATTAAAACTACTTGTTCTAGCTCTCTTATTCTTTCTTTTCTTCTCCTTGAGATTCTGCTCCTCAATCTATTGAGCATGGACCATAAGCCTAAATATGTCCATCTCCTTAATCAACATCGCAGTTTTGCACTTCTTAACCATACTATTTGACACCCCAGATACGAACTTGCTCATTCTGGACCTACTGTCTGCTACTACATGGGGAGCATACCTAGCTAACTGAGTAAACTTGAGGGAATACACTTTTACACTTATACTACCTTGCTTCAGATTAATGAACTCTAATACTTTAGCTTCTCTCAGCTCTAAGGGAAAGAATCTATCTAGGAAGGCAGCGGAAAACTATTTCCACTCTATGGGCTCTACATCTATACCCCTGTCTACCTTGCACTACATAAACTTTGTATGGGCTACATCTTGTAGTTGATAGGAGGCTAACTCTGCACTCTCACTAGAAGTCACTCCTATGATGTTTGTGACTTTTTGAACACCTGCGGATCCTTTTCAAACTTATATCACATAAAGAAAGTAGAATTCATCCGGGTGAAGACCTAAATTTTGATTGCAGCAGTATTGGCTACTGGGTTGGCTGAAACAACAGTTAGCCATTCATTCTAGGCTACAAATATATTAGCTAGAGTAGTGAATATAACTCTGTATTTTGTGTAAGAGACATGTTCATCCAGGGGATCTACCTGAACTGGCTGAGGGACTGGCTGGGTTTCAGTTCTCCTTTTGTTAGTCCTTTTGGGAGGCATGTTCTTTAAACAAAATAAAGAAGCGGATTAGACTGAGAGTATAACTTGAGCTCATTCTCACTCTCATGACATGAATACTAAAAGAAGGGAAACTTTTCCTAAAACATCTCATAGCCTCCTGTCCATAAGTGTGGTACGGTACACACCTATGCACAAAACTCTATTAAATGCGTCTTTTCAGAATCCCTACGAACCTGTTTAGCCTTAGGCTCTGATACTAAGTTTTTAACAATCTGAGACTACCCCCTAATCATCACACGGTGCTTATGACCCCAGAGGACCACAAGCTAACCCATGAATGATATCTGCTCTGAGCACTGAACAACAATACTAAAATAAAAGCAGAAAATGGGCTAAAATGCCATAACATTCAAAACATCTGAAATACTGATAAACTATAACATCTTCAAAATTGAATACTCTTTGAAAATCTAGTCTAAAAAGCCTCTAACTGAATCTGTCTGAAAGTAGAGCTGATGGTATAATCCCCCAACTAACTCTATCTACTGAACTACTACATTTACTGAAATACTGAAATGAAAGAACATCCTCGTTAGATGAGAACTCACTACTAGATTGGCTACTGCTGGATGAATTTGGCTAAATATGATCAGGAACCTAAGCGTCCGAACCTATGATATGAAATATCATAGCACAAGAAATGGGTATGCGGTCAGTACATGGGAATATACTGGTATGCTAAATGAGGTAAGGCTGAATGCATAGGTTTATATATATGAACAATAACTATCTAAATGAAATGAAAGAGCTGGATTAGTATACATGAAGGATCTATAACTACTGAGCATACTGTAACTGAGTATACTAGAATTGAATTTGATAACTGACAATTGAATATACTGATAATCTGAGATCACTGATAATATGAATTACTGATGACTGAGTGAATATATCTGACAGTCCTGATTCTATAAAACTGGATTAAGTTCTATTCTGAAGACTAAGACTGAAACTGAAACTGTGGGAGGTAATCATCCAACCGACATGCCCCAATTTGAACTAATAGGGGTCTAATATGTAACCCCAATTTGAAGGGTATCAGTACCATGCCACGAGTAAAGACAACTGTTGTAAGTTAACCCTAACTAGAAAAAAGACTTTTTGTCAACCCTTAATAGTAGGAAAACTTATGAGAGACATGTCAACCCTTATATAGCAAGAAGTCATCTCATCCTATGCTGACTACGTAGTTCTATAACTCAGCGATTGCTACTAAGGGTCAGACCCTATACTAACAGGAATGCCCACATCCCTGGGTTCGCTCAGTGTTGAATCTTACTCTCCACTGAAAGACAATGAACTGAGTATACTGGACTGGACTGAACTGAGACTGATTTTACTCAATTTTACTGAGTTTTCCTAAGTTCTGTAATCGATTGAGTTCTACTGAGTTCTGTAATGGACTGAGAATACTACTGATTATTACATGACTGATAGTATTCTATAACTGACACTATGTATAGATAAATAGCTAAATTTTTGGGTATTAAATACCCTCGGGACTCGATAGCATGAAAAGTAAATCAAAGCATAATCTTGGATAATATAACAATGTTCACTTGGTCATAATTCATTCATAGAGACATTTCATCAAACACTTGTAATGCATTAACTTATGGATAGGATCATATAATAACATGTCATGCCTTCACTAGTCAATTCACATAAGCATTTTATCTAACAGTTGCAGGGCATAAGCTTGTTCATAAACTAACATGTCATGATTTCATCACTTTATTCACATGGACATTCTATCAAACACTTGGGGAGCACAACTTCATGCACATAGTCATGGATAACATATAAACATGGCAACTACAATGCCCAAATGTGCTACTTCATAGATTCAATATGCAATTCTTATAGTTTCCCTCTAAATACTATTCTATTTTCATAAACCTTATCACAATCATGGACTAAAAATAAAATCAACATCATAGATGCATTAATCATTTTATAAATTCAAAGGTTTATCAAGATAATCACATATATGCTATACAAATGGGAATTTGGCCTGATCCACAATGCCCCATGATCGTAAAGTCACGCTGGAAATTGACAATCATCATTTGGGCTATCTACGTGATGCGCTAAGTGTTAGAATGATGGTGTTTAACGAATGAAAATTTCAATTGCCATAACTTTTTACCCGGTTATCAGATTTAGGCAAATTTTATATCGACGGAGAGCTCATTGAATTTCTTATGCAACAGAATATTAAAATCTTAAAAATTCCACATGTATAAAAGTGTATTTATCTTTAAAAGAAGTCTTTGTTATTTTTGTGTCGAATTTAAGCTAGGTAAAAAGTACGGGGTGTTACAATATCTCCCCCTTGTAAAATTCATCCTCGAATGAGATTGGCTAAGCTGAGAAATGCTGATAGAGTGAGTGACACACTGACCATGCACACGACTATATGGTTGAACTGCTAATAAACTGAGTTTCCATACTGAGCATACATATCTGATGCATATAATACATAACACTGATTAATGAAGGCATGATTGAATAAGCAACGATAGCTGATACTAAGAATTATAGATGTAACTGTACATAGGACTGAGTAGATTTAAGGAAGACTGTTACCTTAAGATGAGAATACTGATAAGCCTAAGATCATTTACTGAAAATGTATGGCTAGGAACATGAGAACATGAATGAGTATGAAATGTGATACACGAACTGAATATCATGAACAAAACATAGCCTTTGAGTAGATAGCTTTACGACTGAAATTGGAAGTAGCGGGTCAATTATAAGAACCCATTACTCCAACTGGATTCATTATGTGAAGAGAAAATGTAAGGTTTGGATCCTGATAGCTCAGGAGTTATAGTGCATCTCTTCCTTCGGAAGCTATGTCCCTTGAGAATACTAACTTGGCTGAAATACTGAGAAAAAGCACAAGACGATGCATGGGGCACCCACGAACTAAATTGTGACAGAATATATAGTATCTGAATCTAAGGCATGATACATAAACTAGGCTGAGATTGTTACTACTAGGGTGCTCTATCTTGGAACGGTCATATTCATAAAACTTCAGAGAGTACAACCAGATAGATAGATGTGAAACAATACGAAATTGCCCTCCTGACTGCTAAACTAAACTGAATTCTTCTCATTACACACTAACTTATACTGAAAATATTCATATGGGCACTGAGCACGAATGCTTCAACATACTAACTTATTTGATTAACTTAAATGACTGATGGCTAAATACTGGACATATAAGACTGAACTATACTTAGTCTTAATTACTGGACTTAAACTGTAGAGTACTAAGAATATGAGAAAGGGACTGACTGAGTAACATAAGATAACTGAGTATGAATTCGTGAGAATGGTATTATTTAGAAATGCAAGACCAAGCATATAACATAATCCTGAAATAGTTTGTAAAATGTGGTACTGATCTGAATAATGGATAAAACTATTACTGAGACAGCAACTAAGATGATAACTGAGACTATAGTAGAACTGAATACTAAGTGAACCGGAACTCCCTGTACTTGGAACTGTAAGCATATTTTCAATGATGTGCACAAATATGATCAATGATTGTAGAACTGACATGTAAGGCATGAGTTTCGACATTACTGACATCACTACTAAAATCTAAAAGCCTTACTACATTACTTGTTCTACCATCTCCTTTTTAGATTAAAGCCATCATTCTAAATCTGTGGATCACTTTATAACATAAAACTAAACTGTCACCACTTTACTTTTAGAGTCTAAGGTAGACACTAAGGAGGAATCTGCTAATATTTCGAGTCTGATACTGAGTTGATGGCTATATTGGGGTTATAACAGAAGAAAGGCATCAAAATCTAACTAAGTATAATTATAAAGATGAAAGACTGATAACGTAACCATAACTATATCACGAGAACTTCCCTGATCATGGAGAAACTGGAGTGCATAAAATCTGTTCAGGCGTTGACCACTAGTGGTACTGGAAGTGGTGCCCTGCTGAGTCGGGCAATCGGATAGAACTAGAGGATGACTGTGCTAACTTTATGGACCAGTCTTAGGATATTCTCGGACTCTGTGACCTGACTCGCAATATCCAAAACACACATTATTGCCAGTTTTACACACACCTAGGTGACCACATTTTTCACAAAGTAGATGGGTACGACCATTGCTCATACTACCCTAGGTTTTAGAGCCTGGGGCCCCATCCTGATGGTCATTCCAAAACTTTGGTATTAGCGCAGTATCTGAAAATAAAGCTGTAACTGAAGACTTTGGATGAAACTAGGAACGGTTACCACCCTCTGACTTAGGCTGACTAAAATTAAAACTATCTGTTCTAGCTCTCTTATTCTTTCTTTCATTATCCTTGAGATTCTGCTCCTTAATCTGTTGAGCATGGAACATAAGCCTAGATATGTCCATCTTTTTAATCAATATTGCAGTTCTTAACTCCTTAACCACACTATCTAATACCCCAGATACAAACTTGCTCATTCTGGACATATTATCTTCTACTACATGGGGAGCATACCTAGCTAACTGAGTAAACTTGAGGGAATACTCTTTTACGCTCATACTACCTTGCTTGAGATTAATGAACTCTAACACTTTGGCTTATCTTACCTTTAAGGGAAATAATCTATCTAGGAAGGCAGTAGAAAACTCTTCCCACTCTATGGGGTTTGCATCTATACCCCTGTCTACCTTTCAGTACATAAACTACGTATAGGCTATATCTTGAAGCTAGTAGGCGGCTAACTTTACACTCTCACTAGAATTAACTCCCATGATATTTATGAATTTATAAACTTGATCGAGGAACTCAATTGGATCCTATTCTGACTTAGATCACATAAAGGAAGTAGAATTCATCCGGGTGAAGTCCCAAATTCTGGTTGTAGCAGTATTAGTCA
Source organism: Capsicum annuum (assembly GCF_002878395.1). Classification (NCBI taxonomy): domain Eukaryota; kingdom Viridiplantae; phylum Streptophyta; class Magnoliopsida; order Solanales; family Solanaceae; genus Capsicum; species Capsicum annuum. Next base: position 65,045,923 of record NC_061111.1, read on the forward strand.
CTGGGTTGGCCGGAATAGTAGTTAGTCATTCATTTTGGGCTACGAATGAATTAGCTATAGTAGTAAATGTAGCTCTGGATTCTGTATGAGAGACATGTTCTTCTAGGGGATCTGCCTAAATGGGCTGAGGGACTGACTGGTTTTCGGTTCTCCTTTTGTTAGTCCTTTTCAGAGGCATGTTCTATAAATGAAAGGAAGAAGTGGATTATACTGAGAGTATAACTTGAGCTTATGCTCACTCGCATGACATAAATACTGAAAGAAGGGAAACTTTTCCTAAAACATCTCATAGCCTCCTATCTATAAGTGTGATGCTCAATACACCCATGCACAAGACTCTAGTGGATACAAATTTTTAGACTCCCTAGGATACTGTTGAACCTTAGGCTCTGATACCAAGTTTTTAATGACCTGATACTACCCCCTATTTATCACATGTACTTATGACCCCGAAGGACCACAAGCTAACTCATGAATGATATCTACTTTGAGCACTGAACAACAATACTGAAATGAATGTGGAAAATGAGCTGAAATAGCATAGGGTTCAAATCATCTGAAATACTGATAAACTATAACATCTGTAAAATTGAATACTATCTAAAAATCTAGTCTAAAAATCCTCTAACTGAATCTGTCTGAAAGTGGAGCTGATGGGACAATCTCTTAACTAACTCCAACTACTAAACTACTACATCTACTAAAATACTGAAATAAAAGCACATCCTTGTTAGATGGGGACTCATTACTGGATCAGCTACTGATGGATGAATCTAGATAAATGTGATCAAGAACCTAAGCATTTGAACCTATGATATGAAACATCATAGTGCAAGACACGAGTATGCGGTCTATACGTGGGAATGTACTGGTATACTAAATGAGCTACGGCTGAATGCATGGGTTTATATGAATGAACAATAACTATCTAAATGACATGCAAGATCTAGATTAGTATACATGGAGGATCTATAACTACAGAGTATACTGTGCATACTATAACTATGTATACTGGAACTGAATCTAATAACTAATAACTGAATATACTGATAACTGAATATACTGATAATCTAAGATCACTGATAATCTGAATTACTTATGAATAAGTGAATATATCTAACAGTCCTAATTCTGTAGAACTGAACTGAGTTCTATTATGAAGACTGAGACTAAAACTAAAAGTGTGGGAGGTAATCATCCAATCAACATACCCCAATCTAAACTAATAGGGGTCCAATCTGTAACCCCCATTAAAAGAGTGTCAATACCGTTCCACAGTAAAGATAACTGCTGTGAGTTAACCCTAACTAGCAGAAAGACATTTTGTCAACCCTTACTAGTAGGAAACTTACGAGAGACGTGTCAACCCTAATCTAGCAAGAAGTCATCTCAAACTACACTGGCTACGTAGTTCTGTAACTCAGGGATTGCTACTAAGGGTTAAACCCTATACTAATAGGAATGCCCCCATCCCTGGGTTTGCTCAGTGGTGAATCCAACTCCCAAATGAAAGACATTTAACTGAGTATACTGGACTGGACTAAGACTGCGTTTACTGAGTTTTATAGAGTTTTCCTAAGTTCTGCAACTGACTGAGTTCTATAACAGACTGAGAGTAGTATTGATCATGATATAACTGATACAATTTAGTAACTGACACTGGCGCTAGATAAACAGCTAAATTGTCGGGTATTAAATATCCTCGGGACTCGATAGCATGAAAAGTAAAGCAAAGCATAATCTTAGATAATTTAACAATGTTCATTTGGTCATAATTCATTCATAGAGACATTTCCTCAAACACTTGCAATGCATTAACTTGTACGTAGATGGGATCACATAATAATATGTCATGCCTTCACTAGTCAATTCACATAATCATTTTAGCAAACACTTGTAGGGCATAAGTTTGTTCATATACTAACATGTCATGATTTCATCACTTTATTGACATGGACATTTTATCAAACACTTATGGAGCACAACTTCATGCACACAATCATGGATAACATATAAACATGGAAAATACAATGCCCAAACGTGCTACTTCATGGATAGAACATGCAATTCTTATAGTTTCCCCATACATACTATTATATTTTCATGAATATTATCATAAACATGGACTGGAAACAAAATCAACATCATAGATGCATTAATAACTTTATAAATTCAAGGGTTTATCAAGATAATCACATATTTGCTATACATGTTGTTCAATTTAGTGAAATCTACCATTAATCATGGATTAAATCTCAAACAATATTATGAACATGAATTCAATCTAATTCAAACATGAAAATCATAAATCGTAGATCTTATATTTTGAAAAATGATTATGGGGCTCCATGGAAGGTAAGGATCCATGGATGAACATCTAACATAACTTAATTTGAGAGTTTCTTGGAGTTATTGGAGAATCCTGGAGCTATGTTCTTGATCTCTTGAGGGCTAGGGCTTTAATAGTTTGAGAGAGAATGGTTTTTAATTTAGGAAAAAGTGAATAATAAGTAGCTAAGGACATTTTAAGTGATTAAATCCCATATCTGGCCATAATAAAATTGTGAGAAAAATACTTTTTTAACCCAGGGCATCCTTCTAATTTTTCTAAAAAATTTCTAATTTGGGCCTCTAGCGCGATGCGCCACTATCGCGCCAGGCCACTAGAAACTGACGATTGGGAAATTGCTTTGTGGCATGATGTGGTGGTATTATATTGCTGCTTTATTTGAGAACTGGGAGTGCACTTTGATGTGGTATAATCGCATTGGTACACTGAAAAATGCCAAATTCAAAATTGGACTATGGCGCGATGCGCCAAGATAGCGATACCTCACTGGGAATCGACAAACGGGAATTTGGCCTGCTCCACGATGCGCCATGATCGTGGGGTCACACCGAAGATCGACAATCATCATTTGGATTATCTACGCGACGCGCTAAGTGTTAGAATGATGGTGTTTAATGACTGAAACTTTAAATCGACATAACTTCTTACCCAATTATAAGATTTAAGCAAATTTTATATCAACGGAAAGTTTATTGAATTTCCTACATAACAAAAATGCAAAATATTAAAAATTCCACATGTATAAAAGCTTATTCATATTTAAAGGAAGCCTTTTCATTTTGGGATGAATTTAAGCTAGGTAAAACGTATGGGGTGTTACAATATCTCCCCCTTGGAAACATTCATCCTCGAATGAGATTGGCTAGGCTGAGAAACACTGATAGACTGAGATGACAAACTGACCATGCACACTGAAACATGAGTACATGGCTGAACTACTGACAAATTGAGTTTCCATACTAAACATGCCTATCTGATATATGGAATACATGACTGAACTGATTAATAAAGGCTTGACTGAATATGCAACGATAGTTGATACTAAGACTTATGGATGTAACTGAACATGGGACTAAGTAGATTTAAGAAAGACTATTACCTTAAGCTGAGAATACTTAAAAGCCTAAGATCATTTACTGAACAAGTATGAATGGGAACATGAGAATATATATGAGTGTGAAACATAATACACGAGCTGAATATCATCAACAGAACTGAGCCTTTAAGCATATCTTTATGACTGAAATTGGAAGTAAAGGGTCAACTATGAGAACCCATTACTCCAACTGGATTCATTATGTGAAGAGAAAATTGATGGTTTTGATCATGATAGCTCAAGGGTTATAGTCCATCTCCTTCTTCAGATGCTATGTCCCTCGAGAATATTGACTTGACAGAAATACTGAGGAAAAGCACGAGACGATACATAGGGCCACCACGAACTAAATTGTGATTGAATAGCTGGGATTTGGATCTGAGGCATAATACATAAACTGGGATGTACTCGTTACTACTAGGGTGCTCTATCTTGGAATAGTCATATTCATGAAACTTTGGAGAATACAACTAGGTGGATAGATGGGAAACCATAAGAACTTGCCCTCCTAACTGCCAAACTAAACAAAATTCTAGTCTTTACGAACTAACTCATGCTAAAATTATTCATATGGGAACTAAGCATGAATGATTCAACATACTAACTTATCTGATTAACTTGAATGACTGATAGCTGAATACTGGGCATGTAAGATTGAACTATACTTAGTTTGAATAACTAGACTGAAACTGTAGAGTACTATAAATATGAGAAAGGTATTGACTGTTTAACATAAGATAACTGAGTATGAATTCGTGAGAATGGTATTATTCAAGAATGCAAAACCAAGCGTATAACATTATTTTGAAATAGCCTGTAAACTGAGGTACTGACCTAATTACTTAGCTAAAACTGTTACTAAGACTGTAACTAAGATGATAATTAATACTATACTAGAACTGAATACTGAATGAAACGGAACTCCCTATAATAGGAATTGTAAGCATGCATGATTTTCGATGATGCGCACAAATATGATCAATGATTGTAGAACAGACATGTAAGGCATGAGTTCTGACTTTACTTACATCACTATTAAAATATTAAAGACTGACTGGGTTCCTTGATCTACCATCTCTCCCTTCACTTATAGCCATCATTCAACTGAGCATAACTATTGAGCATCTGTGCATACTGTAACTGAGGATACTAGAATTGAATCTGGTAACTGATAACTGAATATACTGATAATCTTAGATCATTGATAATCTGAATTATTAATGACTGAGTGAATGTATCTGACGTTCCTAATTCAGTAGAACTAAATTGAGTTCCCATCTGAAGACTGAGACTAAAACTAAAATTGTGGGAGGTAATTATCCAATCGACATGCCCCATTATGAACTAATAGGGGTCCAATCTGTAACCCCAATTGGAAGGGTGTCAGTACCATACCACGGTTAAAGAAAACTGCTGTGAGTTAACCCTAACTAGCAAGAAGATATTTTGTCAACCCTTAAAAGCAGGAGAACTCATGAGAGACATGTCAACCCTTATCTAGCAGAAAGTCATCTCAAACTATGCTGGCTATGTAGTTCTATAACTCAGGTATTGCTACTAAGGGTCAAACCCTATACTAAAAGGAATGCCCCCATATCTGGGTTTGCTCGGTGCTAAATCCTATTCCCAACTTAAAGACACCAAACTAAGTATACTGGACTGGACTGGACTGGACTAAGAATGAGTTTACTGAGTTTTCCTAAGTTTTGTAATTGACTGAGTTCTACTAATTTCTGTAATGGACTGAGAGTACTGTTTATCATGACATGACTAATACTATTTTAAAACTAACACTGGCTCTAGATAAACAGCTAAATTATCGGGTATTAAATACCCTCGGGTCTCGATAGCATAAAAAGTAAAGCAAAGCATAATCTTGGATAATATAACAATGTTCACTAGGTCATAATTAATTCATAGAGACACTTCATCAAACACTTGTAATGCACTAACTTGTACATGGATGGGATCACAAAATAACATATAATGCCTTCACTAGTCAATTCACATAAGTATTTTATCAAACAGATACAGGGAATAAGCTTGTTCATCTACTAACATGTCATGATTTCATCAATTTATTCACATGGACATTCTATCAAACACTTGGGGAGCACAACTTCATGCACACAATCATGGATGACATATAAACATGGCAACTACAATGCCCAAATATTCTGCTTCATGGATTCAACATGCAATTCTCATAGTTTCCCCCTGAATACTATTCTATTTTCATGAATCTTATCACAATCATGGACTGGAAATAAAATCAACATCATAGATGCATTAATAACTTCATAAATTCAAGAGTTTATCAAAATAATCAAATATTTTCTATATCTGTTGTTTAATTTAGTGAAATCTATCATTAATCATGTATTAAATCTCAAAAAACATCATTAACTTGAATTCAATCTAATTCAAACATGAAAATCATAAATCATAGGTCTTGTATCTTAAAAAAGGATTATGGGGCTCCATGGAAGGCAAGGATCTATGGATGAACATCTAACATACCTTAATTTGAGGTTTTCTTGGAGTTATTGGAGAATCCTTAAGCTTTGTTCTTGATCTCTTGAGGGCTAGGGTCTTGCTAGTTTGAGAGAGAATGGTGTTTAATTTGGGGAAAAGTGAATAATGAGTAGCTAAGGATGTTTTTAGGGGTTAAATATCGTATCTGGCCATAGTTAAATTGTGGGAAAAATACTGTTTTAACCTAGGGAATCCTTCTAATTTTTGTAAAAAATGTCTGATTTGAGGCCCTGGCGCGACGCGCCACTATCGCGACAGGCCACTGGAAACTGAAGATTGGGAAATTGCTTTGTGGCACAACACGGTGGTATCGTGTTCCCATGAACTAAATCATAACTGAATATCTGGGAGCTGAATCTGAGTCATGATACATAAACTGGGTTGAGTTCGTTACTACAAGGTTGCTCTATCTTGGAACGGTCATATTCAAGAAACATCAGAGAATACAACTAGATGGATAAATAGGAAACGATACGAACTTGCCCTCCTGACTGCTAAACTAAACTAAATTCTTGGCTTTACGAACTAACTCATGCTGAAAATATTCATATGGGCACTGAGCACAAATGCTTCAACATACTAACTTATCTGATTAACTTGAAAGACTATTGGCTGAATACTGGGCATATAAGACTGAACTATACTTAGTCTGAATAACTGGACTAAAACTGTAGAGTACTATTTATATGAGGAAGGGACTAACTGAGTAACATGAGATAACTGAGTATGAATTCATGAGAATGGTATAATTTAAGAATACAAGAGTAAAAGTATAACGTGATTCTAAAATAGTCTATAAACTGAGGTACTGATCTAATTACTGGGCTAAAATTGCTACTGAGACTGTCACTATGATGTTAGCTAAGAATGTACTGGAACTGAATATTGAGTTAACCGGAAATCCCTATACTCGGAATTGTAAGCATGTATGATATTCGATGATGCGCATGAATATGATCAATGATTGTAGAACTGACATGTAAGGCATGAGTTCCAACATTACTAAAATCACTACTAAAATCTGAAAGCCTGACTGGGTTACTTGTTCTACTATCTCTCCCTTAGCATAAATCCATCATTCTAAATCAGTGGATCACTTAATAACTCATAAACAAATTGTCACAACTTTACTTTTAGAGTCTAAGATAGACACTTAGGAGGGCTCTGCTAATATTTTGAGTCTGAAACTGAGTTGATAGCTATATAGGGGTTATAACGGAAGAGTGGCCTCGTAATCTGACTAAGCAAAAACATAAAGATGAAAGACTAATAACGTACCCGTAACTATATCAAAAGAACTTCCCTAATCATGGAGAGACTGGAGTACATAAAATCTATTCAAGAATTGACCACTAGTGGTACTGGAAGTGGCGCCCTACTGTGTCGGGCGACTGGATGGAACTAGAGGATAATTGTGCTGACTTTGCGGACCAGCCTTAGGACATTCTCGGAATCTGTGACCTGACTCGCCATATTCAAAATGCACATCACTGACAGCTTTACACACACCTAGATGATTTCTACCATATTATTCACAAAGTAAATGGGTACGACCACTGCTCACACTACCATAGGTTTTGGAGCTTGGTGCCCCATCCCGACGGTCATTCCTGAACTTTGATACTGGCACAGTTGTTGAAGATGGAGATGGAATGGAAGACTTTAGACAAAATTGGGAAGGGTTACCATCATCTGACTTAGGCTGACTGGAATTAAAACTACTTGTTATAGCTCTCTTATTCTTTCTTTCCTTCTCCTTGAGCTTCTGCTCCTCAATCTGTTGAGCATGTACCATAAGCCTAGATATGTCCATCTCTTTAATCAACATTTCAGTTCTGCACTCCTTAACCATACTATCTGATACCCCAGATACAAACTTGCTCATTCTCGACCTACTGTTTGCTACTACATAGGGTACATACCTAGCTAACTGAGTAAACTTGAGGGAATACTCTTTTACGCTCATACTACCTTGCTTGAGATTAATGAACTATAACACTTTGGTATCTCTCACCTCCAAGAGAAAGAATCTGTCTAGGAAGGTAGTAGAAAACTCTCCCCACTCTATGGGATCTGCATCTATACCCCTGTCTACCTTTCAGTACATAAACTATGTATGGGATACATCTTGTAAATGATAGGAAGCTAACTCTGCACTCTCACTAGAACTCACTCCCATGATACTTATGAATTTTTGAACTTGATCGAGGAATTTAAGTGGAACCTCTTTAGACTTAGATCCCATAAAGGAAGGAGAATTCATTCGGGTGAAGTCCCAAATTTTACTTAAAGCAGTATTGGCCATTGGGTTGGCTGGAATAGTAGTTGGTCATTCATTCTGGGCTATGACTAAATTAGCTACAATAGTAAATACAGCTCTAGATTCTGTATGAGAGACATATTTGTCTAGGGGATCTGCCTGAACGGGCTAAGGGACTGACTGGTTTTTGGTTCTCCTTTTGTTAGTCCTTTTGGGAGGTATGTTCTGTAAATAAAAGAAAGAAGTGGATTACACTGAGAGTGTAACTTGATCTCATGCTCACTCATATGACATGAATGCTAAAAGTAGGGAAACTTTTCCTAAAACATCTCATAGCCTCCTGTCTATAAGTGTGGTGCACACACCCATGCATAAGACTCTAGTAGATACGACTTTTCAGACTCCCTAGGACACTGTTGAATCTTAGGCTTTGATACCAAGGTTGTAATTACCTGAGACTACCTCCTAGTCATCATATGGTGCTTACAACCCCGAAGGACCACAAGCTAACCCATCAATGATATCTGCTTTGAGCACTGAACAACAATACTAAAATAAATGTGAAAAATGAGCTAAAATAGCATAGGGTTCAAAACATATGAAATACTAATAAACTATAACATCGATAAAACTGAATACTATCTGAAAATCTAGTCTAAAAATCCTCTAACTGAATCTGTCTGAAAGTGGAGCTGATGGGACAATCCCCTAACTGACTCCAACTACTAAACTACTACATCTACTAAAATACTAAAATAAAAGCACATCCTCGTTAGAAGAGGACTTACTACTAGATCGGCTACTCCTGGATGAATCTTGCTAAATGCGATCAGGAACCTAAGCGTCTGAACCTATGATAGAAAACATCATAGCACAAGATACGGGTATGCGGTCTGTACATGGAAATGTACTGGTATGCTAAATGAGGTAAGGCTAAATGCATAGGTTTATATGAATGAACAAAAACTATCTAAACGACATGCAAGAGCTGGATTAGTATACATGGAGGATATATAACTACAGAGTATACTGTGCATACTATAGCTATGTATACTGGAACTTAATTTGATAACTGATAACTAAATATACTGATAATCTAAGATCACTGATAATCTGAATTACTGTTGACTGAGTGAATGTATCTGACAGTCTTAATTCTGTAGAACTAAATTGAGTTCTATTCTGAAGACTAAGACTAAAACTGAAATTGTGGGAGGTAATCATCCAACCGACATGCCCCAATCTGAACTAATAGAGGTCCAATTTGTAATCCTAATTGGAAGAGTGTCAGTACCATGCCACGGGTAAAAACAACTACTGTGAGTTAGCAGAAAGTTATTTTATCAATCCTTAACTGCAGAAAAACTCAAAAGAGACGTGTTAACTCTTATCTAGCAGGAATCGGCTCAACCTATGCTGGCTACATAGTTCTATAACTCAGGGATTGCTAGTAAGGGTCAAATTCTATACTAACAGGAATGACCCCATCCCTGGGTTCGCTCGGTTCTGAATCCTACTCCCAACTAAAAGACAATCAATTGAGTATACTGGACTGGACTGAACTGAGACTGAGTTTACTGAATTTTACTGAGTTTTCCTAAGTTCTGTAATTGATTGAGCTCTACTAAGTTCTGTAACGGACTGAGAGTTCTACTGATCGTGACATAACTGATACTATTCTGTAACTAACACTGGCTCTAGATAAACATCTAAATTGTTAGGTATTAAATACCCCCGGGACTCGATAGCATGAAAAGTAAAGAAAAGTATAATCTTGGATAATATAACAATGTTCACTTGGTCATAATTCATTCATAGAGACATTTCATCAAACACTTGTAATGCATTAACTTGTACATGGATGGGATCACATAATAACATGTCATTCCTTCAGTAGTCAATTCACATAAGCATTTTATCAAACACTTGCAGGGCATAAGTTTGTTCATATACTAACATATCATGATTTCATCAATTTATTCTCATGGACATTCTATCAAATACTTGGAGAGCACAACTTCATCCACACAGTCATGGATAACATATAAACATGGAAAATACGATGCCCAAATGTGCTACTTCATGGATTCAACATTCAATTCTCATAGTTTCCTCCTAAATACTGTTCTATTTTCATGAATCTTATCTCAATCATGGACTGAAAACAAAATCAACATCATAAATACATTAATCACTTTACAAAATTCAAAGGTTTATCAAGATAATCACATATTTTCTATACATGCTATTTAATTTCATGAAATCTTCCATTAATCATGGATTAAATCTTTAACAACATCATGAACATTAATTCAATCTAATTCAAACATGGAAATCATAAATCATAGATCTTGTTTTTTGAATAAGGATTATGGGGCTCCATGGAAGGTAAGGATCCATGGATGAACATCTAACATACCTTAATTTGAGAGTTTCTTGGAGTTATTGGAGAATCCTTGAGCATTGTTCTTGATCTCTTGAGGGCTAGGGTTTTGCTAGTTTGAGAGAGAGTGGTTTTTAATTTGGGAAAAAGTAAATAATGAGTATTTAAGGATATTTTTAGGAATTAAATCCCGTATCTGGCCATAATAAAATTGTGGAAAAATATTATTTTAACCCTAGGCTTCCTTCTAATTTTTGTAAAAAAATTTTGATTTGGGCCCCTGGCGCGACGCGCCACTTTCGTGCCAGGCCACTAGAAACTAACAACTGGGAAATTGCTTTGTGGCGCAACGCGGTGGTATCGCATTGCCACTTTATTTAAGAATTGGGAGTGCACCAGGACGCGGTATTATTGCATTAGTACACTAGAAATGCCAAATGCCAAATTGGCCTATGGCGCGACGCGCCATGATTGCGATACCTCACTAGGAATCGACAAATGAGAATTTGATCTGCTCCACGATGCTCCATGGTCGCAGAGTCACACTGAAAATTTAAAATCTTCATTTGGGCTGTCTACACGACGCACAAAGTGTTAAAATGATGGTATGTAATGATGGAAACTTTAAATCACCATAACTTCTTATCCGGTTATCGGATTTAGGCAAATTTTATATCGATGGAAATATTATTGAATTTCATACGCAATAGAAAGTCAAAATATTTAAAATTCTACATGTATAAAAGTGTATTCATATTTAAAGGAAGCCTTTGTCATTTTTGGGATGAATTTAAGTTAGGTAAAAAGTACGGGGTGTCATAGCATAGAAATTTGTGAGTTCTGACAGGAGTTGTGGTTCCACTGAGTTTTGGTTCGATTCCAACATCTAATTATGAGTTCTATTGTATATCATATATATGTGGCCTCTTGTTATTACCTACTATTTCTAGTTCAACACTGACATATGGTCTCCTATTATTATCCACCACTACCGGTTCAAGCCATACGTTTGGACTCTCGTTATTACCCATTAGTGCTAGTTCAAGACTGGTGCATATCTGGATGGCTATTATGATATTGTGGGATGGATTCAGTAATGGATTATATATGTTTATTTTCATTAATTAATTCTTATGTATATTGTCTTCTATAGTGCGCCTAGTGGGTTTATGGGAGCCCAGTTAGGTGATGCTTGATTTGCCTTTATTACTATGTAATCTATTTTTTGTATCACTTATAACAATACCTTTACACATTTGTGTAGATTGGTAGTTTTTTTACCTTTCGATCCTTGTTTACTATTGGTTTAGATTATACCCTTACATTTTAGTTATATTTTTTCTGTATTGAGCTCAGTTGCCGCTGATACCTACTGAGTTCTTGTTGCTTTTGTACTCATACTATAGTTCAGTATCATTTTCCTAATGCAGATCCGAGTACTAGCAGTACGTATTGACGTGGTTCCTACCTTTCAGTACTGATTCAGAGCTGGGTAAGCTTACTATCATCTGAGGTTGATCCTTCTCTATCTATTCTAGTTTAGTCTTTTGTATCCAAGACTTCTTGTATATGTTGTGTATATTTTGGATTATGTCTAGTACTCTAGGTAGTACTGACCTTACAAGGTCTTGGGAGGGATTCGTTTATATATTTGGTCTTTTTTTAATCTCTCGTGTTGATATATGATATATGTTTTCTTTCCATTTATCACTTATTAATACTACTGCTATCAGTGTACACGATCTTTTTTGGTTTCTGCATATTAGCCCATTACCTATATTTCGGTCTATGACTGTGCTTGCCTACTACTGGGCTAAGGTAGGCATCATCGTGAGTTGAAAAATCAGGTCATCACATTTCTAGACAATATTAAATCTTAGACTTCTCAGCAAAAAATGGGTTCCTCAATCTGGTTTAAACCCTTTGATGCTGAGTTTTGCCTTATGTTTCTGTGTAAGTGCATAAGCCACTTCAATTGAAGGAGTCTTTCATTTATACACTCTATACCTAGAGGTATATTTGATAACTAACTCCTTTTCTACATGAACACTCTCATCACGCGATGTTGTAGTTGAGGACTACCGCTTCATTCCTAAATGTGTGAGTCGTCAAGTCTCTCTGAGGTTGAGCCTTGCTCGACTCCTTCATCGCTTGGTCCTCTAAGCTATTTGAACTCTTAAGTAAAAAATCCTAGTGCATTTGTGCTTCTTTTGAAACAGATGTTGATGCACCTGTTGCTTCTATTCGTTCTATGACTTGGTTATAATTCATTAAAAGTTCACGAGACCCACATTGTATACCAACGAATCAGAGTGCTTTTGTTCTCCCCCCTCGTATCTGCCCCTGTGAATAATTGTGTAATTGTGATATGGGTATTATGAGGTGAACTAGTAACAATGAGAAAATTTGTGAAATTAGTTTGTGAGTGGAATCTGAGTGTGTATTGTGCTTGTGAGGGGTAATTGTTTGTATGTGTGGAGTGAAAATAAACATGAGTGCTTATGTGTGTGTCATGAGTAGGTGAAGTCATGTGAAAGTTGGTTACAAGAGAAGATTGGAAGGATTTTGTGAGGCGGCGATTCGTTCTCGTTTTGAATTTTTCTGAATGAATAAATATCATAGACACTAAAAAGAATCTAGAAAGTTATATTATGATAGCTTTTGATATTTGTACTTAGAAAGTCTAAATATTGTAAAGTATTATATACATCACAAAGATATTTATAAAAGAGGATGGAATATTGTAACGCTTTTAATATTTAGAATTAACCCTATATGACTATAAATAGGGGTGACATTATATATTTGTAATGAACACAAGTAAAAACCAAAAGACCCTAAATAAAGTAATTTTCTTCTATAATCAAGTTTTCTTATCCGAATTCTTCCTTCCCTTTTTATAGCTTCAACTTCTTTTCTTGAATCTTCAGAACCTAGTAAATAAGTTTGGGATAGCAGAAAGGTTCACTAATTTTACTTTCTCCTGCTATTTCCTATAGTTTGTCTTAGAAATTTAGAGTTTCTGTTGAAGGTATGTACACAATTCACTACATCTTATCTGGGCCACTAGTTATGCATTTTTGAAGTAATCTATGTGTGATATGTGAGTTTCTTTGTGCTTCTGTATGCACATCTTAAACTTATATGTGTGAATGACAGAGAAATAATTTTCAATCCTTTACAAAAAAAAAATTAAGTTTCATGTTCTTTTAACAAGAAATGTCATTTTAAATATAAGACATCTAAAAATTTATTATTTCTGTTCAATTATTGCAGGTGAAATTACAATAAAATTACAATTGAAAAATTACAAGTGTATAAAAAGAAAAGAATGTCTTCTTCTTCTTCGGCTGAGGCGCGGATATCTCTCTCTTTAAGGAGATTCAAGCCCACTGCAGCAAATATTTTTTCACCGGTCCAGTAGTAATCTTATTTACTTTTCCCCCTAGGATACAACAGTCTTCTCAAAGAATAACTCAACAACTCGGGACAAGAGCTGAGTTCAAAGCTACACAAAAAGAACACCTTCCTTCAACTAATAAACTCTCTTTTTTACTAACTTTTGTGAACTCTTTATAATCTTGTGTGTATCCCAAAACCATGCAACACCACCTCTATTTATAGTAGAGGAAGTCGTCCATGCAATGAATAGGAAGAAGTAATAGGACAGTAAAGATAGAATATCAATGGCTTTTAGGTTGCAAGAGTTACAAGACATAATGGATAAATAAAGAGTAGGAAGTTATAAGAAGCTTAATCCAACTAAAGACCAAATAAGTTACAAGAATGTTTGTAACATTTTTTCCCACTAACAAAAGAAGCTATTGCAATGGTTTACCAAAACTTGTAACTCATTTTCAGCTTAAATATTTGAAACAATTGCAGCCAAGTAAATGAGGCATATAATTCCACCAATGAATTAGAGAAAAATTGTTGCACATATGAGTTATAGGAACGGATAGTAGTATTTTTTTTAGTGCTGCACTTGGAATTGTAACTTAAGTTACTATATTCATAAGCAGTGACCCAACATGCAGCAAAATGACAATTTAATAAGAGAAATATTAATAAAAATATTAAAATGCTCAAAAGAATCTTCAATCTCCCACTCATTTAAATATTAACATAAGAGAGTCTATTAGTTGACGGAAGACTATCATGCATAATGAAGGTGTGCTCTGCATTGAACCTCCACTTAGTAATACAATAATTTTTACTCCAGAGCCGTAGTGGTCTCACACTTGAACTATGACTGCTTTGGGAAAATAAAAGTTCTGCTAATACATAATAGTCAAGGTGTTGACATGAGCTTTATAGCTAGCACATTACGGTATTGTCTTATTCCGGTTTTAATGAGTGTCATTTTAGAATGAGCCTAATTCTCATAAGAAGCGGCCTACCTCCACACTCACATTGGTGAAATCCATCGAAAGTGCTCCTGTAATTTAGCACCCCACTCATACGAGCTACAGATTTTCATTAAGAATTTTTTAAACTCAACCTCACAATCATTACAAGTAAATGCACTTACACCATAGGGAGGGATAACAAATAGTGCATTTTTCACAACAAGTCATCATGTGATTCACTTTTCCAATTCAACCTAGTAATAGGATCTCTAGTCCCGAGGTTGGGTTTCTCCAGACCTTTTCTCTTGCTAAGACCTTAGTCAATGGATCTGCAAGATTATCACAAGATTTGACATAATCAACATGTAACGCCCCAATTTGATGAACCGGAATGCTACACGGTGCTCATGATCCCGAGGGACCACAAGCTAACCCATGACTGATATCTGTACTTGTATACTGCAAATCATGACATAATAATGCAGAATATGTAAAACTGTAAGGCCATAAGGTTCAACTGAATAAAACCATGTCTAAAAATCATAAAGTCCATGTGGGTGAATATACTCAAAACAACTCAATCTGAAAGCTAAGTCTGAACATAAATCTGAGCATAAATCTGAAAGCCTCTAAACTATCTGAATAAGGAGTTGAAGGAACATTTCTCCAACTAACTCCGTAAAACTGAACTGAAGAAATAAATAAATGTATCAAATCATATTGTCCTCGAATCAATGAGGACTCACTGTGTCTTTGCGACTGGAATGCTACCGCTACTACTGGGCTGGAGCTCGTGTCTCTAAACCTATGATGTAACATGAAAAGAAAGCACCATAGCGCAAATGCATCAGTACAACTAGAGTACTGAGTATACGAGGAAGGTAGGTTGAACATAAAGGGTTTCATGCATGAACAACACTAACTGGCTAATATGAACGTGGGGGAGTGCAAACATGCATATATAGAAACTGGGACCGTCAATGCGTGATAGCAAGACCTATAAGATAATACATTGTTTGCTAATAAATGTTATGACTGATACTGTAAGCTAATAACATGGACGACTGTATATAACAGTCTCGTATATACTGAAATCTGAAGAACATAACAACTATATCTGACAATCCTGTATATACTGAAATCTGAAGAACGCCCTGAGTTCTTTTACTGAGACTGATACTGAAACTATGGGAGGTAGTTTTTAACCGACATGCCCTATGTATTCCGTTAAGGCTAAGCTGGGGTCCAATATCTGCCCTGACTGGAGAAGTGTCAATACAGTGCCACGGGTAAGGACAGCTTGTGAGTGACCCTTATCTGGCAGGTACTCAATGAGAACGGTGGGAATCTTAAATTGACAGGTTAAACCATCTCATCAACCCTAATCTGACAGGTTAAGATGTCTCAACCTACGATGGCTACGTAGTTCTAGAATACAAGGACCATTTCTAAGAATCACACCCTGAATTGGCGGGTGAGTTCCCATCCTTAGGTTTACTCGGTGCTAACCTCTACTCCCATCTGGAGGGACTTGACACGAATAACTGACTATACATGACTTAACCTTACTAAATTTCGTTGACTGGCAGAATGTTATTGATATCTGACAACTGACTGAGATCATGAGGTTTTTCCTGAGTCACATGACTGACTGAAGTCTATAGAATCATAGCTTGAGTTCGGATATCGTGAAACATGACATGGATCTAGGCACACAGCTATAGTTTTTGGGTACGAATACCTCCAGGACTCGATAGGAGGAAACTAAAACACATGACATGACTTGATCACAAGATTTGAGTCCACAATTCACAATATCATAAGCAGGGGATAGCATACTTCATGTATTTATT
>NC_061111.1:65065748-65074702 GCF_002878395.1 Capsicum annuum
CTCCCACTCGATAGGGCCTGCATCATCTAACCTCTTAGACTTCCACTGTTTGTACCAATCATGAGCAACATCCTGTAACTGGTAGGAGGCTAACTCGGCACTCTCAACAAAAGTAACACCCATGATATCAATGACCTTTTGGACTTGGTCAATGAACTCATGAGGGTCCTCATCAGACTTAGACCCATGGAAAGATGGAGGGTTCATCAAGGTGAAGTCCTAAACCCTAACTGCTATGGGATTGGCCACTGGATTGGCCAAAATGACTGGTGGCCATTCATTCTGTACAGCCACAAACTGAGCAAGTATGGTAAATGCAGCTCTAAACTCCGCATAGAAAACATGTTCGACAAAAGGATCTTCAGGCTAAGGAGCTAGCTGGTTTCTTCTCTTTGGGGCCATGGTCCGGAATAAGAGAAGAATTGATTAGACTGAGAGTTTAACTTGTGATTATGCTTACTAGCATAACATGAATACTAAAGAAAGGGGACTGTTCCTAAAACATCTTATAGACTCTTGTACATAAATGTGGCGCGCAACACACCCATGTATAAGACTCTACTAGATGTGGCTTTCAGACTTCCTAGGACTCTATTGAACCTTAAGCTTTGATACCAAGTTTGTAACGCCCCAATTTGTTGAACCGGAATGCTACACGGTGCTCATGACCTCGAGGGACCACAAGCTAACCCATGACTAATATCTGTACTTGTATACAAGGACTGCTTTTAAGAATCACACCCTGAACTGGCGGGTGAGTTCCCATTCTTGGGTTCACTCAGTACTAATCTATACTCCCATCTGGAGGGAATGGACATTAATAACTAACTATACATGACTTAACCTTACTGAATTTATTGACTGGCGGAATATTACTGATATCTGACAACTGACTGAGATCATGAGGTTTTTCCTAAGTCATATGACTGACTGAAGTCTATGGAATCGTAGCTTGAGTTCAGATATCGTGACACATGACATGGCTCTAGGCACACAGCTATAGTTTTTGGGTACGAATACCCCCAGGACTCGATAGGAGTAAACTGACATACATGACATGACTTGATCACAAGATTTGAGACCACAATTCACAATATCATAAGCAGAGGATAGCATACTTCATGTATTTATTCAACATGTCAAACATGATAGAAAAAGCATGGATAAACTTTGTGTACATAATTTATATCTCCATTATCATACATGCTTTATACCACAACAATAACAATACATAATTTGCATGGAAATTCATATTGGAGTGTATGGCTAACATGAACTTGTTATTTAGATATCATGAAATCATGTAAATATGAAGTTTGAACATATTAGGCATTTTATCGAACACCTTGCATGCATTCTTTAAGGCATAGGTGGATTTCATGCTTGCATTCTATCAATCTACCTAAAGATCATGTTTTTCAACTAACAACATAACTTTCATGAGATGTACAGTCACGATACTATTATATAGCAAAACAAATAATCATCAACATAGGTATGATCATATCACCACAACCAACCAAGCTTTTGTATTTTAAAGATTGATTATTGAACTCCACGGATGAAAGAAATCCGTGAATGAACACTATGCATACCTTGGAAGGGAGGTTCTTGATGATTGACGGAGGAATTTCCTTAAAATTTGATCTTCAAGCTTGATTGTGCAACCCTAGTTGTTTTTCTCCTTTGGTGCTCTTGGATAATGAGCTTTGAGATGTTAAATGGGTTATAATGTGTTTATAAGCTATAAATTTCGTGAGGTTAGGTTTAGGGACATGTAAGGAGTGTTAAAAGACTTAACTACCCTCGAAATAACTCAAAAACTAAGTGTTTTCGTGGCTGAAATCATACATAGGCTCCGCATATGATATCGCCTATGCTTACGTAGGCGCCGCATATGATATCGCCTATGCTTTACATAGGTGCCGCATATGATATCACCTATTCTTTATAGTGGCCATGTGTGATTGGTTAGGCGACGCATTCTACTTTGAAGGGCCATAACTCCTTACTCGGGTGTCGGATTTTGATTAAATTGGTATCGTTGGAAAGCTAATTCTATTTTCTACAATTTGGTGGGTCTAAATCTTCCAAAATGTCATATATCAATCATGTTATTCTTGTTAAAAAGAGGACCTTTGCAAAATCGAACACTAAGACTTGATGGATTCAAAAACTCTTAGCTTGCATCACTCTAAACGACTCATATGAGCATGCTTAAGACATCGCAAGCTATCATATCGCTAGGATATTCATTGTAAGTCATGCAATAAAATGCTACTAAAAGGATAGGAGGTTTCATACATAGGAAAACTTATTCACTTCCTAGATTAGAAACATGGAGGGTATTACACAACATTAATGGTACCATTTGCCAAATATGATCTCACATTACTATGTTTTCTCCTTATAGGTCTGGATTTATCGTTGTAATAATGATTTTGAACTCTACCAATTGTAGCGACGCTATCATAATGAATTAAAATAGGAGGAATTGGTTTTTCAAAATAAGGTATTTGAAATAACAAATATCTCAACCAATTCGCTTCCTCACTAGATGAATCTAAAGTAATTAGTTTGCCTCCATGGTAGAGTTAGAATTAATTGTTTGATTTTTAGACTTCCAACAAGAACATAACCAATAGTGGATAAGGAATCACCTGATGAAGTATTTTAATCCGCATCACAAAAGCCGTCAAGTACAATAGGATTTTTTTAAAGAACAAACCATAAATTTTTGTTCCAATTAAATATCCCATTACTCTCATTATAACATACCAATGTTCATTACCTGGATTTCTAATAAACCTGCTAATTCTCCTACTGCATGCAATATCATCCCTAGTGCAATCAGTCACATATCTCAAACTTTCAATTATGCTAACATATTTCTTTTGATTTATAACATCATTTTCACTTTTAATAGGAAACAAGTAAACACTAGAATTAAATAGAGTTACAACATGTTTGCAATCAAGGAAATTATATTTTTCAATATTTTCTCAACATAATATGACTAGTCAAGAAAAATTTCATCACATGTTCTAGTAATTTTTATTCCTAGAATAAAATTTTCCTCACCAAAATCTTTCATATCAAAATGTCTTCTAAGAGTATTTTTGGTTTCACCTATAACATTCATGTTAGAGCAAAAGATCAATAAATCATCGACATATAGACAAATAATAACATGCGAATTATTTCAAGACTTAAGATATATGCACTTATCACACTCATTTATTTTAAATCCACTATCAATTATGCAGGTATCAATCTTTTCATGACATTGCTTTGGTACCTATTTCAAGCCATATATGTATTTATTAATTTTACACACTTTTCTTTCTTGGTCAGCCTCAATAAAACACTCGGGTTGTTCCATATAAATCTCCTCATTTAGGTCTTTATTTAAAAAATCAGTTTTTACATCCGTTTGATTAATTTGTAAATCAAAAATTACTGCAATAGCAGCTAAAAGTCTAATGAATGTAATTATAGTTACCAGAGAAAAAGTATCAAAAAATTATAGGCCTTCTAGTTGTTTAAAACCTTTAGCCACTAGTCTAGCTTTGTATTTATCAACAGATTCATCCGGTTTAAACTTTTTATGTAAGATCTATTTACATCCAATTGTTTTACAGCCTGGTGGTAAATCAACTAGCTTTCATGTTTTATTGAAAATTAGTTACTCCATTTCATCATTTACATCCTCTTTCTAAAATATAGCATAATGTGAAGACAAAGCTTCTTTTAAAGTTATAAGGTCATCTCCAATGTTAATATCATAATAATCAGGACCAAAATCTTTTTCTACTCTAGCTCTTTTACACCTTCTTAAATCGAAATCATCATTTTCTTTAAAAAAAAAAACAGAAGTGGAAGAACTAGGTAGTGCAAAATATTTTCTTTACTCCTTTGACCCCCACTATTTATCAATAGATTCATCCGATTTTAACTTTTTACGTAAGACCTATTTACATCCAATTATTTTACAATCTAGTGGTAAATCAACTAGCTTCCAAGTCTTATTGAAAATTAGTTATTCTATTTCATCATTTACAACCTTTTCCAAAAAAATAACATCATGTGAAGACAAAGCTTCTTTTAAAGAGATATGGTCATCTCCAATGTTAAAATCATAATAATCAGGACCAAAATCTTTTTCTACTCTATCTCTTTTACACCTTCTTAACTCGAAATCATCATTTTCTTAATTTTTTAAAACAGAAGTGGAAGAACTAGGTAGTGACAAAATATTTTCTTTACTCCTTTGACTCCCATTATTTATCAACAGATTCATCTGATTTAAATTTTTTACGTAAGATCCATTTACATTCAATTTTTTTACAGTCTAGTGGTAAATCAATTAGCTTCCAAGTCTTATTGGAAATTAGTTATTCCATTTCATTATTTACAACCTCTTTCCAAAAAATAACATCATGTGAAGACAAAGCTTCTTTTAAAGTGATAGGGTCATCTTCAATGTTAAAAATATAATAATTATGACCAAAATTTTTTTCTACTCTAACTCTTTTACTTCTTCTTAACTCGAAATCATCATTTTATTTATTTTTTAAAACAGAAGTGGAAGAACTAGGTAGTGACAAAATATTTTCTTCACTCCTTTAACCCCACTATTTTTAGAATCAAAAGAAAATTTATTTTCATGAAAAATAGCATCCCCTGATTCTATTATCACACTATCTTCAAGATTAAAAAATCTATAGGTTGTACTATTTGAAGCATAACCAAGAAAAACACAAGTAGTAACTTTTTACCCAACTTAGAGATTTTAGGGTCCATTAACCATACATATGCTAAGAAACCCCAAACTCTTATATATCCCAATTTGGCTTACGACCTTTCCACAACTCAAAAGGTGTTAATTTTATC
Organism: Capsicum annuum; assembly: GCF_002878395.1. NCBI lineage: Eukaryota > Viridiplantae > Streptophyta > Magnoliopsida > Solanales > Solanaceae > Capsicum > Capsicum annuum. Next base: position 65,070,642 of record NC_061111.1, read on the forward strand.
TTTTTCTGAGGCACACGATTCAACACATAATAAGCCATCAAAAGAGCTTCATTTTAAAAACTTAAAGGTGAACAAGACTCAATTAACATGGCATTAGTTAACTCAACCAAAGTTCTATTCTTTCTTTCCTCTACACCGTTAGATGGAGGAAAATAAGGAGGAGTAGTTTCATAAATTATACTCAATGATCTGACAAAAAAATTGAACTCATGTAACTCATATTCATGGCCGCTATCACTTCTTATTCTTTTTATTTTTCTTCCAAACTGATTTTTAACTTCATGGAGAAAAGTTTTAAAGTATTAAAAAGCATCACTTTTATTTTTAATTAAGTAAACATATATAAATTTAGAAAAATCATCAAGGAAAGTGATGAAATATCTATTTTCTCCACGGATTAAAATTCCTCCAAGTTCACAAATATCTGTATGAACTAATTCTAATAAATCAGTTTTTCTTTCAACTTGAACGTGAGGCCTTTTTGTGATTTTTGCTTTACTACAAGCCTCACATTTTTCAAAGTTCTTCTTGATAACTGAAATTAATCCTAAACTACTCATGATTCCCAGATAACGGTCATTTATATGACACAAAGGAGCAGGCCAAAAATTAGTAAAAGAAAGCATATAAATACAAGTAGATGTTTTATTCATTTCAATATTCAACTTGAACATACCATCACAAGCATACCCCTTTCCGACAAAAATATTATTTTTCATAATTACATACTGGTCAGATTCAATAATCTATTTGAAGCCTGCTTTATTAAGAAGAAAACTAGACATCAAATTTTTTATCATAGAATGAGTATAAAGTACATTTGTTAATATCAATACCCTTCCAAAAGTAAAACTCAATTTGACATCTCTCATTCCAAGTACTTGAGTTGTGTGTGAATCTCCAAGCATGATTGTTTTGGGCTATTCAAAATTAGTATATTTTTCAAACCAGTCTTTGTCATAACAAACACGACGATTTGCACCAAAGTCATCCTACCATCCATCAACATTCTCCACCATGATTATGTCTGTTATCACTGCCACAAATGGTTCTTTAGTAACATTTGCCTGAGGTTTAGGCCCACGTTTTCGAAATCTACATAATCGAGCAATATGTCCACTCTTGCCATAGACAAAGTACGGTCCTTTTTCTTGTGCATGTTGATTTTTTTCTTGGTTGTTTCCACCATTATTGTCCTTGGGATGTCTACCGTCATTTTTCTTGATTTTTTTCTTCTTAGGCTTCAAATTAGTATTTTTGTTAGTTTCAGGGGTAGCATTATTTGAAGAACTTAAATTTACTTTCGGTGTGATGTTGTTCTCTTTTGTTTTCAAAAGTGAATCTTGGCCCCTTTTTTCTTCTTCCATGTGGATTCGCATTATCAAAGTCTCAAGAGAAGTTTTCTTTTGCTTGTGGCGCATAGTTTTTTGAAATTCCTTTCATGAAGGTGGAAGTTTCTCAATTATGCCACAAACAATAAGGTTATCACAAGTTTTGACTTCTTCGAACTTGAGCTCTCAACAATCATTATGAAATCTTAAGTTTGGTCTATCACTGATTTGTTGTCCACCATTTCGAAACGAAAAAATCTGCTAGCTGCATATTTTTTCGTTTCCGTCTCCTCAATGTCATACTTACTCTGTAATACCTTCCAAATTTTCTTTGCACTAGAGTAAGTTCTATCATAATAGTCATAAAATTTATTAGAAAGACAATTAAGAAGAAAATATCGACACTTGTAAGAGTCCCCATCATACTTTTCAACTTTCTCTTGAAGAGAGATAAGTTTATCATCGGCCATGGAAGAGTTATCTACTTTATTTGGATTCTTCTCAGTTAACACATAATAGACATTGAGAAGACTTAAGTAGAAAATCACTTTACCCTTTAACCTTTTGAAGTGTGTAACGTTGAACCAGAATGGCTTGTTCAAATATCCCATCTTGACATCTGTGAATTTTTCAGTTGTTTCAATTGAATCTCCTTAGAATTGTTGGTGAAATTACAATAAAATTACAACTGAAAAATTACAAGTGTAGAAAAAATAAAAGAATGTCTTCTTCTTCGGCTGAGGCGTGGATATCTCGCTCTCTTTAAGGAGATTCATGCCCATTGCAGCAAATATTTTCATCGGTTCAGCAGTAATTTTCTTTACTTGTCCCCTCCAGGATACAACGGCCTTCTCAAAGAATAACTCAACAACTTTGGACAAGAATTGAGTTTAATGCTCTACAAAAAGAACACCACTCTTCAACTAATAAACTCTCTTTTTTACTATCTTTTGTGAACTCTCTATAATCTTGTGTGTATTTCAAAGCCATGCAATACCACCTCTATTTATAGTAGAGGAAGTCTTCCATATAATGAATAGGAAGAAGTAAATAGGATAGTAAAGATAGAAAATTAATGATTTTTAAATTACAAAAGTTACAAGACATAATGGATAAATAAAGAGTAGGAAGTTACAAGAACCTTAAGCCAACTAAAGGCCAAATACGTTATAAGAATGTTTGTAACATTTTTTCCCACTAACAAAAGAAGCAAATGCAATGGTTTACCAGAACTTGTAATTAATTTTCACCTTAAATATTTGAAACCATTGCAGCCAAGTAAATGAGGCATATAATGCCACCAATGAATGAGAGAAAAATTGTTGCACATATGAATTATAGGAACGGATAGGAGTATTTTTTTAGTGCTGCACATGGAATTGTAACTTAAGTTACTATATTCATAAGCAGTGACCCAACATGCAGCAAAATGACAATTTAATAAGAGCAATATTAATAAAAATATTAAAATGCTCAAAAGAACCTTCAATTATATAGATGTATATTCATAAGCAGTGACCCAACATGCAGCAAAATGACAATTTAATAAGAGCAATATTAATAAAAATATTAAAATGCTCAAAAGAACCTTCAATTATATAGATGTATATAAAGGAGATTTATAAACATGTTGATGAGGCATGTTTCTCCCTCTTTTGATTTATTCTCATTATTCTTTTCAATTTTTGTCTTTTTTATTGATTAATTAGTAATCATATTAATTAATCAACTATTCACCCCCCCCCTTTAATTATCTTCTTTATTAAATATCTTTATGTATATTTATGTATTCTTCCACCTCTCTTTATAGTTTTTAATTAATTTTATTAATGTGGATAATAATATACTAAGTGATGGGACATAAAAAGACAAAAATTAACCTTTATATATTTTACATTATCATAATATAAATACATGAATAAACTATTTTAGCTTTAGTTGTGCATAGGCAGAGGCGAAGCGAGAATTTTTGCTTAAGGGTTCAAAATCTGAAGAAAGGCTCATCAAAGTGGTTCAATAACTAGACATATAAATAAAAATTATTTTAACCATGTGTTAAAAATATAATTTTTTGTCGAATGGGTTCGTTCGAACCCCTTTAATAGGCTAGCTCTGTCTCTGTGCATAAAAAAAAATGCTTCAACATGAGTTGAGTGTTTTTTTTCTTCTTCTTTGAATTGAGTGGTAGCAATTTATCAAATGAGATCATGTAGTGTGAGTAGTTTTCTTGATTAAACTTCTATGTGCTCCATCTTAGTAAACACAAATGATTTATTTTTTATAGGTTAAGTTTTCTCATCTTTTTTGATTGAAATTTTTTTTTTTTTTGAATTTCATTATAGCTAAATTTTAATGATTCATGCTATGTCATCTATATCGACAAGCTGGATATATATGACCTACTTCAATATTGAATACATTTCGTCTAAGATAATTTGATGAATCAATCTGTAAATTCATAAAAATAAATCCTACTCCGATTATTTTTGGTTTCTTTTATGATATATAATTTTATTTTTTTATATAGCGTCTTTTGTAAACCCTTTTTAAAAACTCTTTTGGATACCATAAGCTTTATTTCTTTGTGGAATATTATGTACTAAACATAAATTTTCAGACACTTTAATTATCTTGGTTATGCAATTTGAATTATGATTTCTCTTTAGTTTATTCTTTGTATACTAATTATTGAAATTGTATAATAGCATATATATATATATATATATATAT
>NC_061111.1:65074802-65092311 GCF_002878395.1 Capsicum annuum
TATCTCTTTTCTTATATCTTTCTTGTTTCATCTATATATATATATATATATATATATATATGTATAATCTTTCATTTTCTTATTTATTTATTTCCTCCTTTATCGTGTCTGTTTCATTTTTCTTATCTTGTTAACTACTCCATATAAATAAATAAAAATAATAAAATATATTTAACAAATAATTGAAAGCATGTCTATATCATTTTGATCTAAAATCCTTATCACATTAATATTTTTGTCTACATTATTTTCAACTATAGCATATATCATGAGATGTTAACATTATTATATTTAATTATGGGTGTTTATATATTCTTACTATTTATAAATATTAATAATTATGCATTAATTCTCTCAATTTTTTCGATTATCGATTGTTGTTTTCGATCGTTATGCATAAGTGATGCAATAAAGAAAATCATTTGTGTGCAACAGAATGATTGCATGTTGTGCATAATTTTTTTTAATGAAGCGAAATCAAAATGACTTTTGATAATTTTGTATTAACTATATAGTTATGACTCATATATGATATTCAATAAGTGTGTAAATGAAGAATAAAAGATGAAATTTTTTTTGTAATTTATAATATAATATAATATTAGTTAATTTAAATAGTTATGAACAAATTATTGATACCTTGCTTCTTTTTTTTTTTTTTTTAGATTACATGATATGTAGATATTTTGATAGGTAATTATAAACATGAGCTGTAAATCAAAAATTATATATAAAAAATAATAATATTTAAACATCAGATGTCCATATGTTTTTCTTCCAAGAGAAAAAGAGAAGGAAAAGAAATAAGGTTTGTTATAAATTTCTCACTAAACAAATTTGAATGAAAGTATAATACATCATTCCTTGTTTCCTCCTTATATTTTCCTTAAAATAGTTTAGATATTAAACAACACTTCTCCTTATCTTTCACTTTATTTCTTAGATTTCAAAAGGAACTCAATAATAATACTACTAATGACAATAAAAGTGGTCTATCATAAAAATAAAAGGATAATATTTATTTGAGATTTTTTGAACATGTTGACTTTCTTTCTTAAGATTATATAGCAGTATTCTACCTTATTGTTTGGTTACTATCTCACATTTTATTATTTGAGAATTCATTGAATATGTTAATCTTCATATTTTGAATATGTTCTGCATTAATATATTTGACCAAAAAAAAAACTTAACTTTAATATTAAAATAAAGGATCACAAATAGACATCTAAAAAATAAATGAAAGTCATAATTTTTTTTTTTTGCAAATATTGATAAGATATTTTATGATCACACAAAACTCAACCAAGATTACTCGTTTATATAAGGGAAGAGGTGTTATTTTCTCGATTTTTTTAGGCCTGACTTTTTTTTGAGCATTTTATCTTTTAAACTATACAAAATTAATTGCTGGAGTTATGACATCCTTAATGTGTGGAAATTTTTCTATTTGCAACTCTAGATAATGACAAAACAATAATTAATCTAGGATTTTAAGAGAGTGGATGTAAATTTTGCGGTCATCATTTGTGATAAGGTAAAAGATAAAAAGAAAAATTAAGGAGAAATGATATTTGGTCTTATACAAATTTCATCATGTTTTATGTTTTTTTGGTAAGAGATCTTCAATTTTAGATATGCAAAAGTTGTTTTTTTTTTTGGTTCAAATTATAAATGGCAAGATATCTCATTTAATCCAAAGAAATTTAGTATGTTGAAACTATGTAAAAATACTATAAGTCATAGTTATTGACAATTTAAAATATTAAAAATATATCAAATAATAGGTTGATACTCGTTTGACCCTTGAAATTAATGTACCACAAGAATAGTGTTTTTTTTTTTTCATTTCCTTCTTGTCCAAGTTATGTAAAATTTTGGAGTTGATAGTTTTGTTTTTGTTTGTTTATATTCTCTTTATTTGAATTTCCTTTTAGAAGAATCGGAAGAGATATGATACAATCACCTCACAATGATAAAAGTTCTTTAAACAATTTATAATCATAAATGAAGTGTGCATGTCTAACCTAATGGACTTAATTTTTCTTGTTCTCTTTCATGAAGGAACGACCTCTAAGCAATGTCAATAAAATATGGCAATAGAAAAGTTCTCAAAAATTGACAGAGTCAAAATTCCAACAACAAAGTGGGCAAAAACTATATTGTCTCGCCTTGTGTTGTACGTATTTACATTACGTACAATGATGCCACGAACTCATCCAGATGATGAGGAGGAAACGCTTCAAGGAGAGAAGTCCAAGTGATATGAAAAGATTTGTATAAAAGAAATAATCATTGAAATTGGATGGATTAGTAGGGTCATTTCAAAGAAGTAGACCAAAGAGAAGAAGCCTCTCCAAGAAACTATGAAGAAGTACAAGGTGTAAGGATTTAACATATTGTATAACTGAAACAATCTAATATAAATAATTCTATCAATTATCTAGGAACGTTGAACTAAATGATTTTCACATAATACTAAAACAATAAGTCAGTCAGGAACATGTCAGAATTCTCCATTAGTTTTTTTGTTGGCAGAGTTTAGCGGAAGCACAAAGCAGAATATTGTTTCTCTCTCTTAACCTTACGTTTCAAAATAGTATTTGATAGAGTCTATCCTTCTTTTGGCAGAGAAAGGACCCCTTTTATAATAGGAAATAGTCAGTTATGTTTTCACGTTCCAACAACATGAATAGTGAATATAATAATTATCCACTAACAGTTAGTAATTATCCTATTAACAGATTAGTCAGTAGTTTAATCCTACTAGGTAACTACCCCATATAGATTTAGGATTTAACTTATTCAATTATTATAAAATCAGTAAATAAATTAATTATGTGGGCCATAGAAATTTACATTCTCCCACTTGGCACACACAATGTTAATTTAGTGGTTTAATATGTACGTCAATCATGTGCACAATTAACGTTAAATCCAACATCATTTGTCATTGTTAAATAAATCAACTAAAATGAGTCATGGCGGTTGTACATCACTTTATTGACATAGTTCCTTCCATGTGCTACAGTATTAGTCTATTACCTAACATAACCTTTCAAATACATAATGGGTCCAACGATAATACTTAGAATACCTTATCTAAGTCAGAACCTGTCATCATTATTCACAATATTATGTATACAAGAGAAAACAGGTAACAACAGAAACATACATAATTTGAGCTCAAAGTGTCAATTACATAAACATAATAAATTCTTTACATAAAATCATTCATTGCTATCAATAAGACCCATTCTTTCAACATGTTCAACAAATGTTTTGGGCGGTAATCCTTTCGTCAAAGGATCAGTAATCATAAGCTTAGTGCTAATATGTTCAATTGACACTTTATGTTTCTAGACTTCTTTAACCGAAAAGTATTTCAATTTCATATGCTTAGCACCTTTCGAATACTTATCATTTTTAGAGAAGAAAATTGTGGCGGTATTATCACAATAAATTTTCAGCGGCCTGGCTATATTCTTGACTAGCCCAAGTCGTGAAATAAAATTCCACAGTCAATTAGCCTGGAAAGTGGCCTTAAAGCATGCCACAAACTTTGCTTTTATAGTGGATGCAGCTATAATAGACTATTTCGCACTCTTCCATGATATTGCTCCTCCAGGTAATAGAAACAAATATCTAAATGTGGATTTTCTTGTGTCCACACAACCAGCATAATCTGAATCTGAATATCCAACCACATCTAGATAATTAGATCTTCTATAAGTGAGCATATGATCTTTCATTCCCTGTAAGTATCACAACACTTTCTTTACAGCCTTCCAGTGATCCATTTCAGGATTACTTTGATATCGATCCAGCATTCCAACAATAAAACTGATGTTAGGTCTTGTACATGTTTGGACATACATAAGACTCCCAACTATTGATGCATAAGGAATATCTTTCATTTGCTTTCGTTTCAAGTCATTCTTTGGAAATTGATTGAGACTAAAATTATCCCTTTTCTGAATTAGAACGGGACTTGATGAATATTTTTCCATTCTAAATCTCTCTAATACTTTATTAATATAGGTTTTTTGAGACAATCCCAATAATCTTTGTGATCTATCTCGAGATATTTCTATTCCAATAACATAGGATGCCTCACCCATATCTTTTATTTCAAAGTTATTAGAGAGATATTTCTTGGTATCATGCAACAAACCAAGATCATTAGTATCAAGCAAACTGTCATCAACATACAAGACTAACATAATAAACTTACTCCCATTGACCTTCAGATTTATACACCGATCAACAGTGTTTTCTTTAAATCCAAAGGTGACAATCGTTTCATTAAACTTAAGATACCATTGTCCGGAATCTATCTTAAGTTCGTATATTGACTTCTTAAGTTTACACACTATGTGTTCCTTTTCTTTAATAGAAAACCCCTCAGATTGATTCATATAAACCTCTTCCTCCAAATTTCCATTCAGAAAGACCGTTTTCACATCCATTTAATGTAGCTTTAAGTCATAATGAGCTACCAAGGCCATTATAATTATGAGTGAATCTTTTCTAGAGACAGGTGAAAACGTCTCTTTATAGTCAATGCCATCCTTTTGAGTGAAACCTTTGGCAATAAGTCTGGTCTTGTGACATTCGATGTTGCCAGTTGAGTTGCGTTTAGTCTTAAAGACCCATTTACACCCAACTCTTTTGTAACCTTTGGGTAATTTAACAAGGTCCTAAACTTTATTCTGTTCCATAAATTTTAACTCATCTTTCATAGAATTTATCCATTTATCAGAATTATTGCTTTCAATGACTTGTGAAAATAAAACTAGATCATCACTAATTCCCAAGTCAGTTTCTGACTCATGTAGATATACCAAATAATCATCAAAAATAACAGATCTTCTTTGTCTTTGAGATCTTCTTGATGCTACTTCTTGTGTTTCATCTACTACAGGTTCATCAATTATGGCTGCATTAGTAGGAGCATTAATTTGTTGCTCTTGTTGATTACTTTGTTGTGCAACAGCTTCAGGAACAACAAATTTAATGAAGTACAGGGTAGAGGAATTTTCAACCTAACTTCTTTAATTTCCACATTACGCAGTTCTTTACTCCCATTAACTTCACCATTCTCAATGAATCTAGCATTTCCAGTTTCAACTATTCTCGTACTATGATTAGGACAATAAAATCTATACCCCTTTGATTTTTCTAGATAACCAATGAAGAAACCACTGATTGTTCTTGAATCCGGTTTCTTTTCTTGTGGATTGTATACTCTAACTTCTGTCGGGCAATCCCAAACATACAGGTGCCTCAAACTAGGTTTCCTACCAGTCTACAGTTCAAAAGGTGTCTTTGGAATTGCTTTACTAGGAACCCTATTTAGCAAGTAAACGGTAGTCCTTAAAGCATACATCCATAACGAAGGAGGTAAAGATGAATTACTTAACATACTCCTAACCACATCCATTAATGTACGATTATGCCTTTCTTCCACACTATTTTGTTGTGGTGTGCCAGGCATTGTGTATTGAGCACATATGCCACGCTTTTTGAGGAATTTAGCAATTGGACCTGGGTGTTGTCCACTTTCATCATATCTTCCATAGTATTCATCACCTTTATCAGACTTGATTATTTTCACATTTCTATATAATTGTCTTTCAACCTCAGTAATAAATACCTCTAAGGCATTAATCTCTTGAGATTTTTCATGCAACAAATAGATATATCCATAACGTGAAAAATTATCAATAAAAGTGATAAAATATTTTTCTTTATTGAAAGATGTGATATCAAAAGGGTCACATATATCAGTGTGTATAATTTCAAGAAGCTGTATACTTCTTGTGGCTCCTTTCTTTGTGTGTTTTGTTTGTTTTCATTTAATACAATCTACACAAATATTAAGGTCAGTAAAATCTAAATTTGGAAGAATTTCATTCTTAACTAATCTTTCCAGCCTTTCTTTATATATGTGACCTAAACGTTTATGCCACAAGTAAGCAGATTGTTCATTCACCAAACTTTATTTGGTTCCAACATTATGATACATAGTTAAGAGTGTTTCGGCAAACAGATTATCAAGATTCAGTTTGTATAAATTATCACAAAGAGTACCAGTACCAATGAGATAATTATGTTTAAACAAACTAAAACATCCATTACCAAAATTAAAAGAATATTCAGTCTTATCCAACTTAAACAAAGAAACTAAATTTCTCGAAAGAGAAGGAACATAAAAAGTTTCTACTAAATCTAAGTGACTTTCAGTATCGAGAATAAGACGATCAGTCCCGACAGCTTCAACTGGAGCCTTTACTCTATTCTCTATGTAAATAAATCTTTCATTCTTGTTTATGGTTTAGATTGTAAGGAATTCCTGCATAGTATTAGAAGCATGAACAATACAATCAGAGTCAATCCACCAAGTATTATAAGGAACTTTAGTTAAATTTGATTCGAGATATGTAAAAGCACAAGGCTTACCTTTCTTCTCAAACCATGCCTTACGTTTCAGGCAATCTTTCTGAAAGTGTCTAAATTTTTTACAGAAATGACACTTTCCATTCTTGTTCCCTTTCGTACGTACTTGAGATGAGGACTCATTGACATTAGTTGCTTCTGTTGTACCTTACCATGCTTCTTTTCTTTCTTTTTAGCTCCTTGATGATTTACATAATTAATGGAGTGGGTTCCTTGATTCTTCAGCCTCGTTTCCTCTTGAACCAACATATCGTGCAACTCATGCACGTTCCATTTGTCTTTCATGGTGTTGTAGTTCATTTGGAAAGGACCATACTTAGACGGTAATGAGTTGATAATGAACTGCACAAGAAAATTTTGTTCCATTTCTATTCCCAATGAATTAAGTCTTGCTGCTATGTTTGTCATTTCAATGGCATACTCATGCATAGTACGTGAACCATCAAACTTCATGGTGGTCAAAGTACCCATTAGTGTCTCAGCAAGAGACTTATCAGCAGTTTGGAAAGACTCTTCCACAAATTTCAGAAGTTCTTTTGCATTTTCAATTTTGGGAAGAGTAGTCTTAATGTTGCCCATAATATTTATTCGCATGAACATTAAGCCTAATATGTTAAACCGATCCCAACACTTATAATAGGACTTTTCTTTATCACTGCTATCTTCAATAATAGCAGTTGGCTTTTCAGAGTAAAGTGCAACATTAAGATCTTTAAAACCCAAAATGAAATTTGATTTGTTCGCACCAATCTGAAAAGTTAAGTCCGTTAAAAGTCGTAACACAGGCAGAGTGTGAATGAAGGGCAAGTGCTGCAAGTAAAACATACTCATTTATTAATACTTTGAGTTACGAGTTTATACACATTATTAGATTCAGAAATAATTTACTTAAATGTATATTGATGTTCTTCTTTGGGCGAAACATCAACATACAACTTTAAACATAATGATACTTAAAAGTATATTTAACACAAATCTCTAATATTTAGTGTATCAATTAATAATATTTATTATCTTTGGATAAATAAAGAAAATTAACGATACATCAAAATTATCTCCTTAATATTTATTGGTCATACGAACAGACAATCAATCTTTGAGTGTTCCACAAATGTCTTATAACCAAAATTTTAATTTACCCATAATTGTTATATCATTTATAAGCATCAAGATTAATGGGCAATTAATTTAAAGTTAGCCTTTATTTTTAAAATTAATTTCATAAAGATTTGACCATTTTGGTGATTAACGAATCTTATATATATAATTTCAAATCACATTAAAAACAATAAATTTTATTATCGAATACTACAATCTAACAACAAGGAGTCATTTCCGTGACATGATAACAAATATGATTATTATTGACAGTGAGAGTACTAAATTTAAATGATTAAACACCAATAACAATAACAACCAACATTAATATTATTAATAATAATAGGCCAACAATACTAAACATTCAGTAAAGAGAGAGACATCATAAAATGGAGTTCCTTTATATTTAATAAAGTTATTATGACTAAAGTGAACAAGTCATAAAGTTGTCAAAACAAAACTATGTCTCACGGCAGTAAACATTAATAGCATAAAATTGTCAAAACAATACTGTCACGGTAAGTAATCGGATAAATTTAAGTCCCTAAATTTCAGTATTAGGATTCATAAAATCAATAGAAAATTTTATTTGCAAGAAAATCATTAGTTCCTAAACCTTGCTCTTGATACCACATGTAAGGATTTAACAGATTGTATAATTGAAACAATCTAATATAAATAATCCTATCAATTATTCAAAAACGTTGAACTTAATGATTTTCACATAATATTATAACAATAAGTCAGTCAGGAACATATTAGAATTCTCCATTAGTTTTTTTGTTGGCAGAGTTTAGGGGAAGCACAAAGTAGAATATTGTTTCTCTCCTAACCTTACGTTTCAAAATAGTGTTTGATGGAGCCCATCCTTCTTTTGACAGAAAGAGGACCCGGAATATTCAGTTATGTTTTCACGTTCCATCAACGTGAATAGTGGAGGTACTAATTATCTACTAACGGTCAGTAATTATCTTATTAAGAGTCAGTAACTATCCTACTAACACAGATTAGTCAGTAGTTTAATCCTACTAGATAACTTTCTCATACAGATTTAGGATTTAACTTATTTAATTATTATTAAACCAGTAAATAAATTAATTATGTGGGCCATAAAAATTTACACAAGGAGTTAGTCATCGAAGATTAGGAAAATGGGGAGGAGATTCGAGATTCAAGAAAGAAAACTCAGCTTTGGTTGGGTTCTTTTAATACTGCTTTGGCTTATGATAGGACAGCCATTAAAATGTGCTAATGCTTTGACAAACATCCTGAAGGCCACCGCCTATGAAAATCAACCCCATCAAGGATATTGGAAAGGCAAGGATGGGTGAAGGCAGGAATCATTAAAGTTCTAAATAGTTGGAATAGTGATGAATAGGCAACAATAAAGAGCGGGGCGGGGGGGGGGGGGGGGGGGGGGGGGGATTAGAAGACTGCTCCAACATGTATTTGTTGAACAGTGTAGAAAAAAATTAGAGACGGTTTTGAAGACAAGCAAAATGATTTACAGAAGTTCAATATGAATTGCTTGGCACCTTAATATTTTTGGTGTAGATACAATATACTAGCCCAAATATAAGATATTTTTGATGCTTTAGACTACTTGTAAGAAACCCAACTAATAGGTATCAAAGTTGTAAGCTGCACTTTTGAGGGGGCGACATATTTTGATGTAATATACACTAGTGGATAAAAATAGATTAACTATTGCCATTATAAAAAAAAAATAAAACTACCAGTTTGGAAAAAAACAAAAATAGTTGCTCAATGATCATGTTAAGATAGACAAGAATGAATTCCTATAATCTTGATTTGAAAGTGAAGTTAGAACTTTTTTAATAAAATTTTGAGTCAGAATATGCTTCACATATGTTTAAATTGCAATTAAAACTACAATTATGCCAATTGCCTTGCAGGATGATAATAATGGGATAATTAACCACTTGTTTGATTGAATTTGGCAGCCACATCCAAGTCGTAGGTGCTTGTTATTAAGTATAATATTAATGTATGTTTCGTTTATTCTGATATTAAAGTTTGATCTCCTTAAAAAAAAACTCTAATCCAAATGGCAAAAATAAACTATTTGAGTGGTTACCACACGTTAAACAATCAAAACAATTAGGATAAAATAATGTGATCAAGATGTTCTAAGTATTTGAGCTTGCACCAACGTCGCTCCCCTCACTTGATTTGGGTAGTATATGCTTCATCACTGTTTAAATTTGGACAACTGTATGGACACTACATTTGCATTATAGGAAGATAATATTTAGATAAATAAAGCATAAGTTTGATAAAATTTGGCAACCAAATCTTAGTTACAACTTTTATTCAATAAACTAGTTTAGGGCACATGCTTTACACATATAATCAACTCAAAAAACCTTAAATGTTTTCTTTTTTGTAAAACACCCTTAAAGATTGAATCAATAGAATTTAAATTCTAAACTCACCCTGATCTTTGATTGATGTCACCAATTAAAGTCAATCACTAATTAATATACAATTATTTCCTTCTCACATCTCTTCCTATTGCAATAACTAAATTTAGCTCGATCAGTTAGAATGAATAAATTCAGGAATGTCTATTGTAATACAAGGAATTGGCAGTATAATAGAAATGGAGTTTGAGGCAATCCAGTGACAAACTCCATGCTTGGTACTTTCTTTTGAAAAGAGTACCAAATCATCCACGCAAGACTCATATATGGCATGTAGGAGGTCTCGTATTCCCGTTAACGTCCCTTTACGATTCCAATCTTAATTAAATCAACATATCTCTCCCTTTCAACTTCCAAGCATCCTTACATACATACAAAATTATCAACTTAATAAACAATTCAGAGAATCAATAAAGCTATCAACAAACAAATATATAATTAAAGAAAAATATTATGCTAATCATAATGATACATCCATGATATATACAACGAAGGAAGGGGGACGGATATCAACTTTGATCATATATATGGCGATACCTGGACAACATATATTTTTAGGTTTAGGTTTAGAAATCTGTCATGATCTTGGCCGCGATGAGCATCCCGAACCATGAAAGCCCGAGCGCCCTTTTCTATTTGACAATCATGCACAACGTTCATACAATATAAAGAAATGTGGAAAAATTATCATACGGAAACATGATCAATCTCATAATTCAACTGAACAATTCGAAAGGAAGTTCTTAATATTCAAAACACATGACACAAGTGTGAGAAATCTCTAACAATACATGAACCAACGTATGTCTAAAAACTAGGACAAGACCCCCAATCAAACCATGAATCAAAATAAAGTAAGAATGTCTTATAAATCAGGCCTTCCGAAAGAAGAGAGGCTCACCAACTACAAATCTCAGACACACCAATCTACTTCTTAAAGGGACGGGGACCTCGGAACTGTGCCTCGGATCCTGAAATATAGGGAGTCAATACAATTGTACTGGTATACATAGCAATCCAAAATAATGTACTTTTATACATCATAATTGAGAGCAATTCATAAAAATTTTTACATACGATATATGAAAACATATGGGCATAATTAAAAGACTTTGAAACGTTTCTTTGAAACCACGACTCACTCTTTATCCTACTTCTAAGCTAGGTGGTAAACCCTACAACTCTACAATCCCATGGGCAATATGAATTCCACCCTTAACTCGGCGGCCATACCCCTAACCCAAGTTTGCCGCAAGGGCTAGAGTCTCTATCTCTTATACTCGAAGGGCATAAGGCCAACATTTAATCCCTATCTTGGGACATCACAAGCCCATGTCGGCAAAACACAGTTTCATGCAATGAGCCCTTACACTCAAATTCCTTCTTCGGGTAACCACCTAACTCTATTTAAGCCCATTTTAAACTCTTTCAGACATATATCTTTTGAAATCTAAATCTAAAATGAAATCTGATTCTATTATGACACTCTTCTGTTTGGTATCGTCATACCAAGACTTGCAAGTCATATATCTAGGCCATTCAATATCATGTTACACTCCTTTCATTCAAAACATAATGTTTGGACAACCAAAGCATTCAAACAATACAAGAGAATTTGTATATCAACATACATGAAAACTTATGCAAAGTTCTCTCTTTCAATTCTTAAACATGTGGTGGTCAATTACTTTGTAGCAAACTATGAAAGTTTTCAATAATCATCTTTAACATTCAAAACAAGAAAAAAACCTCTCTTCAATTCACAACCCATCTCAAAACATTTAACAATAGCCAAAAACACTTATACCATGCTTCTAAATGAGAAATTCATCAATTCGTACATGTAAAATCAAGAGATGTCATAAAAAGAGGGGGAGTATAAATATTCATGCTCTAAATTAAACTTTCAAACTCCAAACACATACATACATATATACGAACAAAGATTAAATTTAAAGGAAAGCCTCAAGACTAAAACATATATCATCAAAAAAAGGATTTGCAGCGCATACTTATTAATGTAAATTTAAAACCTTTCATAAATCCATGATTTCTTAACATTAAAACTTACTCAAAAGAATTTCAATATGCCCATGAAATTTAGGAAAATTCCACATATCTTGGATTACTTAGTTTGAAGAATAGAACCTGAATCTTGATTTGATTCTTAGAAATCTTGACTTAAGAGCTTGATTCTTGATCTTTGGGGAAGGAGTTAGGGCTTAGTTTTGAGGGAATTTGAGTAACTTTTTGCATAATATGCTCTAATCACGACTTAATTTCGTGTTATGGTTGAGATAAGACAAGGGACAAAGATTGAATTACCCTTCTGGACCCAGAAATTATTAAGATGAACTGGGCATCTAATGCATTAAGCGACGCACCGCGTCGGTCTCTTTGACACAAAATGCGACACAACCCATCAGTCCCTACCAGCGCAATTCTTGGAGCGACGCGACAATATCACGTTGAAGTTCTGTTTTTGAAATCCAAACACGTCTTAAACCTTGTCCGA
This sequence comes from Capsicum annuum, assembly GCF_002878395.1. Lineage (NCBI taxonomy): Eukaryota > Viridiplantae > Streptophyta > Magnoliopsida > Solanales > Solanaceae > Capsicum > Capsicum annuum. Next base: position 65,087,319 of record NC_061111.1, read on the forward strand.
AAAATCTGAAACTCCCCTAAGACAACCTGAACATGAATCAACTTAAAAATCTACATCTTGAGGTCGGAAATATCGATTTAAAAATCATTGGACTTTAGGAGCTTAAAATATGGTTAAGTAATTTCAACACTTAGAAAAATTTCAGGTTGTAAGTCCTCTATGCATGCAACTAAGAGTGGTACTAAGTCAAAAATATTACGGGGTGTTACATTATCCCACCTTGGGATCATTCGTCCCCGAATGATGACTCGTGACACAGACAAGCACGATTTTAAGCACACTAGATAAAAAAATAGAGAGTGTAGTATACAATTTTGTACCTTCTATGTTGTCATCCATGGTTCAAAGAGGTTTGGGTATCTAGTTCGCAATTCATCTTCTGACTCCCAAGTAGCTTTATCAACTTTTTAATTCTTCCATAACACCTTAACCGAAGCTATCTCCTTACTTCTCAGCTTTCAAACTTGGCGAGCCAAAATGGCAATGGGTTCTTCTTTATATGACAAGGAGTCTTTCACATTGATCTCCTCTACAGGCAATACTGGGGAATGATCTCCAATGCACTCTTTCAACATAGACACATAGAATACTGGATGTACGGAAGCCAGACTTGCGGGCAAATCTAACTCACAAGTAACCCCACCTATCCTTCTCATAATCTGATATAGTCCTATATAATGAAGACTAAGCTTTCATTTCTTTCCAAATTGCATGAATCCCTTCATAGGGGATACCTTTAGGAATACCCAATTATCAACCTCGAATTTTTAAATTCGTCTATCTAACATTGGCATAAGACTTCTGGCAACTCTGGGCTGTCTTAAGTCGCTCACTAATGATCTTCACCTTTTCTATTGCTTGATTAACAAGGTCATGTCTAAACAATCGAGTTTCACCCATCTCATACCACCCTATCGGTAACCTACATCTCTTCTGATAAAGTACTTTGAAAGAAGCCATTTGTATACTGAAATGGTAGCTAATATTATTAGAGAATTCTATCGATGGAAAATGATCCACCCAACTACCCTTAAAGTCAATCACGCAGGCCCTCAACATATCTTCTAAGGTGTAGATAGTGTGTTCCTCTTTCCCATCTGTCTAAAGGTGAAAGGCGGTACTCAGGTTCACTTGGGTGCCTAAACCCCTCTAAAATGATCACTAAAACTTAGAAGAGAACTATGTACCTCGATTGAATACAATAGACACTAGATCCTAATTCAACCGAAGTATTTCACGAATATACGGCTCAGTATAATCATCCCCCGAATAGTTGGTCTGTATTGAAAAAAATGGGCAAACTTGGTCATCCTGTTTACAATAACCCAAATGGAGTCATATTGGTTCTGGGACTTTGGAAGCCCCATAATGAAGTCCATGTTCATCATCTCCCACTTTCACAAAGGCAAAGCTATCTCTTGGTAAGTGCCACCTGGTCTCAAATGCTCTACCTTGACTTGTTGACAATTCAAACACTTAGACACAAAATTAGCAACATTACGTTTCATATTGTTACACCAATAAATCATCTTAAGATCATGGTACATTTTAGTAGAGACTGGGTGAACAACATACCTCAAAGTGTGAACTTCATCAAGAATTATCTCTCGCAACCCATCCACATTCGGCATACATAACCTACCTTGATACCTCAGGATCCCATCACCGCCAATTTTAAATGCCATCATCTTCTGTTGACCAAAATCATACTTAATCTACAACAAGATGAGGTCTTCGGCCTGCTTTTCCATAACTTCAATACATAGGGAGGATTTAGCTATATCATGAACAATCACTCCTTAATTTTCAGATTTCAGAAGTCAAACTCCCAAATTTGCAAGTCGGTGAATATCTTTCACCATCTTTCTCTATCTTTTCTCAACATAGGAAAGATTGCCCATTGACAACCTACTATGGGCGTCAGCCACCACATTGGCCTTGCTCGGATGATAGAGGAGGCTCATGTCATAATCTTTCAATAGTTTCAAATAACTCCTCTGCATGAGATTCAGTTCTTTCTGTGTGAAAACATACTGTAAACTTTTGTGATCATTGAATATATCTACATATACACTATAAAGAAATGCTGCCATATCTTAAATGTAAATACCACAGATGTTAACTCTAAGTCATGGGCGGGATAATTCTTTTCGTGCACCTTTAACTGCCTTGATGCATAAACCACCACCTTACCATACTACATAAGCACACACCCATGTCCCATCCAAGACACATCATAGTACACAAAAAAACCCTCTGTACCCTCGGTAAGGGTCAAAACTGGTGTGGTAGTCAATTTGTCTTTCAGTTTCTCAAAACTATTTTCACAAGAGCCAAACCAGAAGAATTTCACTTTCTTTTGAGTCAATCTAGTAAGTGGAGAAGATATGGAGGAAAACTCTCTACAAACCTTCTGTAATATCCTCTAAACCCAAAAAGTTTTGAATATTAGTTAGAGTCATGGGTCTGGGCCATTTGCTCACTGCCTCAAACTTTTGGGGGTCAACCTTAATGCCTTTACTAGAAATAATATGACTAGGAAAGCAATAACACTAAGCTAGAATTCATATTTGGAAAACTTTGCATATAACTCATGATATTTAAGGGTTTGAAGGATTATTCGAAGATGGTTGGCATGCTCCTCCTCACTCTTAGAGTAAACAAGGATATCATCTATAAAGTCTATGACAAATAGATCCACATACTGGCAAAACACCCAATTCATTAGGTCGATAAAAGTTGCAGGGGCATCAGTCAATCCGGAGGACATGACTATGAATTCATAATGGCCATATCGGGTTTGGAAAGCTGTCTTGGGAATGTCAGCCTCCCTAAACTTCAACTGATGATATCCCGAATGAAGGTCTATCTTAGAGAAATATTTAGCACCTTGGAGTTGATCAAATAAATAACCAATTCTAGAAATAGGGTATTTATTTTTAATAGTGCCCTTATTGAGCTAACGGTAGTCTATACACATACGGAGGGAGCCATCTTTCTTACGCATGAAGAGTACAGGTGCACCTCAGGGAGAAACACTAGGGTGGATAAAGCCCTTGTCAAGAAGCACTTTTAACCATTTTTTCAACCCTTTTAATTTTGTAGAAGCCATTGTGTATGGTGGAATAGAAATAGGACGAGTGTCCAACAACAAGTCAATACCAAAATCTATCTCCCCGTCAGGTGGTATCCCAGGGAGATCATCAGGAAAAACTTTTGAGAATTCATTAACTACAGGGATTGACTCGAGGAGAGGACTTTCAGTATTGGAATCTTTGAACTGAATAAGGTGATACAAATAGCCCTTGGATAAAGTTTACAGGCTCTGAGATAAGATATGAACTTCCCCCTAGGTTCTAAAGAATACCCCTCCCACTTTGCTACCGGCTCATTTGGTAATGAGAAAGTGACTTTTTGGGTTCTACATTCCAATGTGGCATAGCACAAATGGAACCAATCTATTCCCAAAATAGCATCAAAGTCAATTATATCAAGCTCTACAAGGTTTTCCATAATATCACAATGACCGGTAGACACCACACAATTTGTATACGCTTTCCTAGCCACTATAGAGTCACCGAAGAGAGTGGAAACAGAAAAAAGGTTCCAGAATTTTTTTAGGCTCAAAATCAAAACTAACTTCCACATATGGGATTACATAGGAAAAGGTAGACCCAAGATCAAGTAACACATACATATCAAGGGAAAAAATTTGTAGCGTACCTATAACAACATTCGGTGAAGCCTCTATATCTTGGCAGTTAGATAAAATATATAACCAGTTGCGACCGCCCTCGGTAGCTGAAGTAGTACCCTTAGGTGGTGGTGGTGCCATGGAATTAGTTTTAGACTTAGCACCCCCAACATTAACTCTAGCTGTCGGACAGAATCCTAGAATATGGACTGGCTGGCCACAAGTGTAGCACACCATCGTGCCAAACTGACACTTCCCTAGGTGACTTCTACCGCATTTCCCATATCATGGAAATGGATGATACGTCTGAGCTACACTAACTTAGGACTGAGTACCCTAAATGCCCGATCCATTGTTAGGATGAAAGATCTGAAATCATCAATCAACTTGCGGTCTAGGTGCTGGGGCGCTAGCCTAAGAGTGAGCATTACTCCAAAAATTTTCTTAGACCATTTATTACTACAGTTACTACCCTGGTGCTGACGGTTATTATGGTCTGCAGATTTAGACCTTTTGGATTTCCTTTTTCTTTCTCTTACCTCAACCAACCTTTTCTTTTGCTCTTCAACCTATTGCATATGAATGGACAACCTATAGAAATCAATATCTCTATTCAGTATTGCTCCATTTCACTCTAACACCAGATCATCCGATAGATCGGAAGCAAAGTTCCTCATGTGAGCTCTCATATTATCCACTAATTTTGTAGCATACCTATATAGTTGGGTGAACTTCAATGTGACTCTTTAACACTTATATTTTCTTATTTCAAGATCATAAATTCTTCAGCCTTTGACTCTCTGAATTCCTGGAGAAAGAATCGATCCAGGAAAGCCTCCATAAACTTACCCCATACTGAAGGCGCAATATCTTTACCCTTTAAATCCTCTCATTCATTATACTACTGATTGGCAACATACTTCAACTGATAGGACGCCAACTCACCCCTTCAATTTCATTCACATGTATAACTCTAAAAAATTTCTCCAACTCATCAATAAACCCTTGGGGGTCCTACTCAACCTTCGTTCCAGTAAACATGGGTGGATTTAGTCTCATGAATTGACCAACTCGTGTGATCTCAGATAAACCAGACATAGATCCTACATCTTCAGATCAATGGGCTTGAGAAGCCACTAACTGAGCTATCATATGCATAGATTATTGGAATTCAGCATTGGAGACCTCCCTCTGGGAAGGCTGAGTATGGTTAGCTCCAGATCGAGGATTCCAAGGTAGATTAGTCTGAACCGGAGGAACTCCTGGAGTAGAAACAAACTTTAGAGCACAAGCCCTACT